>NW_025164471.1:0-471 GCF_004010195.1 Chiloscyllium plagiosum
ATTGAGGGAGCACTATCTGAGGTATTGAGGGAGCACTATCTGAGCTTTTGAAGGAGAACTATCTTAGGTATTGAGGGAGCACTCTCTGAGGTACTGAGGGAGCAAGTTCTGAGGTATTGTGGAAGCACTCTCTGAGGTACTGATGGAGAACTATCTCAGGTACTGAGGGAGATCTATCTGAGGTACTGAGGGAACACTTTCTGAGGTATTAAGGGAGCACTATCTGAGGCATTGAGGGAGCATTAACTGAGGTACTAAGGGAGCACTTTCTGAGGTATTTAGGGAGTAATTTCTGAGGTACTGAGTGAGAACTATCTGAGGTACTGAGGGAGAACTCTCTCTGGTGCTGAGGGAGCAGTTTCTGAGGTATTGAGGGAGCACTTTCTGACGTACTGAGGAAGCACTACCTGAGTTTCTGGGTAAGTACTATCTGAGGTACTGAGGGAGCACTTTCTGAGGTACTGAGGGAGA
>NW_025164471.1:496-1622 GCF_004010195.1 Chiloscyllium plagiosum
TCTGAGGTATTGAGGGAGCACTATCTGAGGTACGGAGGAAGAACTATCTGAGGTTTTGACGAGCACTATCTTAGGTATTGAGGGAGCACTCTCTGAGGTATCGATGCAGCACTTTCCGAGGTATTGAGGGAGCACTTTCTGTGGTGCTGAGGAAGCACAATCTGAGGTACTGAGGGAGCACTTTCTGAGGTACTGAGGGAGAACTATCTGAGGTACTGAGGGACAACTTTCTAAAGTATTGAGGGAGCACTTTCTGAGGTATTGAGGGACCACTATCTGAGGTATTGAGGAAGCATGTTCTGAGGTATTGAGGGAGCACTTTCTGAGGTACTGAGGGAGCACTTTCTGAGGTATTGAGGAAGCACTTTCTGAGGTATTGAGGAAGCACTTTCTGAGGTATTGAGGGCGCACTGTCTGAGGATTTGGGGAAGCACTTTCTGAGGTATTGAGAATGCAGTTTCTGAGGTACTGAGGGAGCTGTTTCTGAGGTATTGGGGAGCACTATCTGAGGTACTGAGTGAGCAAGTTCTGAGGTATTGAGGAAGCACACTCTGAGATACTGAGGGAGATCTATCTGAGCTATTGAGGGAGCACCTTCTGTGGTGCTGAGGAAGCACTATCTGAGGTACTGAGGGAGCACTTTCTGAGGTACTGGGGGAGAACTATCTGAGGTACTGAGGGACAACTTTCTAAAGTTTTGAGGGAGCACTTTCTGAGGTATTGAGGGACCACTATCTGAGGTATTGAGTAAGCATGTTCTGAGGTATTGAGGGAGCACTTTCTGAGGTACTGAGGGAGCACTTTCTGAGGTATTGAGGGAACAGAATCTGATGTATTGAGGAAGCACCTTATGAGGTACTGAGGGCGAAATATCTGTGGTATTGATGGAGCACTTTCTGAGGTATTGACGAAGCACTTTGTGAGTTACTGAGGGTGCGCTTTCTGAGGTATTGAGGGATCACTATCTGAGGTACTGAGGGAACAAGTTCTGAGGTATTGAGGAAGCACTCTCTAAGGTACTGAGGGAGAACTATTTGCGGTAGTGATGGTGAACTATCTGAGGTATCGAGGGAGCACTATCTGAGGTACGGCTGGAGAACTATCTGAGGTTTTGAGGAGCACTATC
>NW_025164472.1:0-1622 GCF_004010195.1 Chiloscyllium plagiosum
TCGTATTTCTAGAAGTTAGTTTCTGTACCTTCCCCTGTGGAGATGGAACCAATGCTTTCCACTCAGCAGGCAGGTGGCTTCTGTCAGCTTGTGATACATGGGATACACTTCAGAGATGGTGGATACATTTCCCACTCCTGCCTGGAAAGTTCTTGAATTGAAACAGTTAAACTCATGGTGAGAGTCAGCACAGTCCTGTCCCTAGTGTGAGGCTACAGGTTATACGGAAGGAGGGACACATCTCAGTGAGCACCTCATTTTTGAAACAAGCTGGTTTCACACTTTACACCTGAATTGGTCCAGCTTAGACAAATGTTCCTGGAAATCCCAGGAAGGAAAGTGCAATGCTTTGCTCTTCCTTGTTTCCAGAGCTTCACTTCTGTGTAGTCTTCTCTCCATTTGTTTACCATGGACCCAGACACTCTGTGAATGCAGTGTCCAGAGTGTGGTCACCAGACCCTCGGTTCTCACTGAATGAACTCAGCAGCTGACAAAACAAACCTGAGAACACCATCCACAGAAATTCCACTGACTTTCTAATGACAGCAGCAAGTCAATGCCCCACAAACATGGTGCACCCATTCAGTGTGGAAAATAACTCCCTCTCCTTAGTTTCTCTTCCTGGCTGAGAAAGCCGTTGCATCTCTGTCAAGGCCCACAGTAACAGTTCCTCTCTCCAAAGAAGCAGTTGACTCTGTAACATTACCTTTTTCTGTATCTCAGCAACTGTAAGGGCAGCACAAGTATTGCTAATGGAATAGATCATCATACTGAGAGAAGAGAGACGGAGGGAACATAACTCAGTTTAATCAGGGACATACCTAAATGGACGTGATATTCGGGAATATGGGAAAGGCAGGAATGTTAGAATAACTTGTCATTCTATTTTCCTTCCAGTCCATCATCAGCAATCCTTTTGTTTTCTTTTCCTTTCTCTCTCTCTCTCTCTTGGCACTGGAGAATTTTATTTCAGATCTCCATTATCCACAGTTCCTTGGTTTATTTCACCTTTCATGTTGTTGTTTCATGGTATGTCAGCACCACTGGCAAGGGCAGCATGTGTTGTCCATCCTAATTGCCCTTGACTGTGAGGCCATTTGTCAAGACAACATGGAGCCAACTATTTTGTTGTTGGTCTGAAGTCGTCCTTAGTCTCGACCGGGCAATATTGTTAAGTTTCTTTACCGAAGGCTATCAGTGAAATATTAAAAGAAATCCTGATTGTTTATGGTTTCCATCAGTGAAATTTCATGCCAATTTTTGTCATTCGACTTTAAGTTCAGTCATCGGCTGTGGTAGGATTTCAAACAATGCCTTTAGAGTAATCACTTTTGCCTCTGAATTACACGTCCAGTGACATCATGAATCAGATACAGAGTACCTGTTGTGAAGTATCTGTAGTGACGGCAACAAGTTTGTGGTAAAAATATTTGTCACAGGTAGACAGGTCAGAATACAACGGGAGCCATAAATTCTGAAGTTAACAAAGGGGTAGATGATGTTTAATTCAGCAACAGCACTGAGGCAGATGTGGAGACTGGGGATATTATCATGGTGAGCGTGGGCACATTCGATGATAGAGAGAATTCAGACATAAAACAGTTCAGGGCAAAAGTCAGATT
>NW_025164473.1:0-1622 GCF_004010195.1 Chiloscyllium plagiosum
TTTGCTGGAAGTGAGGGATATGGTGAGCAGAACAGCGTGCTGAGTTCCCAAAGTGGTCGAAGTGTGTGGTGTGCAGATCAGAATTCTGTGCAATGCTCTAAATCTTTTCGACTGAAGGAAACGGAAACTGGAATTGTGCTCAATTGTCAGAATATTGTATACTACAATAAGATCTCCGTTCATTCATCTAACTCCAAATAGTGCACGCTACATCTACTTAACCACGACTTTGACGATGGTTCCTCCATGCTCGGGCCAAGTAGTCGATCCTTTATATACTGCTTTTAAAGCCAATCTGTATTTACGTGGTTAAATAGAGTTAAACAATGTAGCCATGTCCAGTTGTAGTTTGACCAGTGCATTGCACGATTTCAGCAAAACCACACGAATTATACACGACATCCCCTTTGAAATAAAACTCACATTCCAGTTGTGGTCCCTCGTAAACATTACACTTCGATGTTATATTTTCGAAATTCATGGATGGATCCCCGCTAATCATCCGGTACCAGAATGTTCTGCATTCTTTCTCCACTTTATAATATTGACCAACTCTATTTTTCCTGTCAAAATGCATAAACTCAAATTTCCCCACATTGTGTCGTAACTTCCTTTTTTCACATTCACATAGCTTCCCTATGTCCCTCTGTAGTCTCTTTACATGATCCAAACGATTTGTCTTCCAGACTATCATAATGTCATCGCAAACTTGGTTTTGGTGCATTCGCCTCCCTCGTTCAAGTGATGAATTTAGTCTTGAGGTAATTGCAGCCCAAGCACTGATCCCTGTGTCAGTCCCCGAGTTAGAGTGTGCCACCATGAAATTATCTCCTTGTCTCCACTCTCTGCTTTTTATTATTTAGGCATATCTTTGATTAGTTCTAAGGTACTATCTCCAACATCTCTTTCTATAATCTTATTAAACATCTTAAAGTGTATCCAATGATTTCTGCAAACATTATTTTCAAAAAAACAAGTTAAGGAATAAGTCAGCAGCATTAGAAGCTTATTTTAAGGGTCTCGGGAGCAATACATTAACTGCAGATGCACCGTTATGCGAAACGGAAACGAAGTTCACAGTTCAAGTAAAATCTTTAGTGAGGAGACAATGGCAACTCTTTGCTGAGAGGTGATAAACTTTTCGATTATTGCTGCAGTTAAATGGATGAAACTTTCTAATCGCTGGAAATACATGTATTTTCTTGAACCCACACTGGCAGCCACTGATGAACCTATTCATTCACAGGCTTCGATGGTAGTACAAAGAAAATAATGTAACCCTTATGACCCATCAAGCCAGGTTTCAGTGTGGGACCTTACATTTTCTGGATGACCAGAAGCTGGGATCATTTCACTTTGGAAAACAGAAATTTGAACATTACTCTGAGTGAAGTAAGACTGTTCGGAGCATAATGTTGGGAGGACCGTGCAGCTTCTAATTGAGGAGATTATGGCAAAAAATGTCCTGTGGTGCGTCATAGGACCATTTGACCAAAATGTTCATGGGGCACGTAACCAGCTCATGGGACTGGTGACCATGATTTGTCTCAAAATTATTTTGTTTGCAGCAATGTTTTAAAGGAGGAGCTACAGAGAGAGATGGAGACAGCCGCATGCTAGTG
>NW_025164474.1:0-1622 GCF_004010195.1 Chiloscyllium plagiosum
TCACTACAGGAAACTGTCCCTCACTACAGAAAACTGTCCCTCACTACACGACACTTTCCCTCACTACACAACACTGTCCCTCAATTCAGTGAACTGTCCCTCACAACACAAGGTCCCTCACTACAGGGAACTCTCCTTCACAACGTGACACTTTCCCTCACTACACGACACTTTCCCTCACTACATGACACTGTCCCTCACTACACGACACTGACCCTCACTACAGGACACTGTCTCTCACTACACGACACTGTTCCTCACTACAGGAAACGTCCCTCACTGCACGACACTGTCCCTCACTACAGGACACTGTCCCTCACAACACGACACTGTAACTCCCTACAGGACACAGTCCTTCACTACACGACAATGTCCCTCACTACATGACACTGTCACTCACTACACCACACTATCCCTCACTACAGGAAACTGTCCCTCACTACACGACACTTTCCCTCACTACACAACACTGTCCCTCAATTCAGTGAACTGTCCCTCACAACACAACAAGGTCCCTCACTACAGGACACTGTCCCTCACGACACAACACTGTTCCTCACTACATGACAGTGTCCCTCACTACGGGACACTGTCCTTCACTACACAACACTATCCCTCACTAAAGAAACTGTCCCTCATTACACAACACGGTCCCTCACTACAGGACACTGTCCCTCACCACACGCCACTTTCCCTCACTACAGGAAACTGTCCCTCACTACAGGAAACTGTCCATCATTACAGTAAACTGTCCCTCACTACACGACACTGTCCCTCATTACAGGAAACTGTCCCTCACTACACGACACTGTCCCTCATTACAGGAAACTGTCCCTCATTACAGTAAACTGTCCCTCACTACACGACACTGTCCCTCATTACAGTAAACTGTCCCTCACTACAGGACACTGTCCCTCATTACAGGAAACTCTGCTTCACGACACGACACTTTCCCTCACTACACGACACTGTCCCTCACTGCATGAAACTGTCGCTCACTACACGATACTTTCCCTCATTACTCAACACTGTCCCTCACTACAGGACACTGTCCCCATTACAAGACACTGTCCCTCATTACACGACACTGTCCCTAATTACAGTAAACCGTCCCTCACTACAGGACTCACTGTCCCTCACAACAGAAAACTGTCCAACACTACAGGACATTGTCCCTCACTACAGGACATTGTCCCTCACTACAGGACACTGCCCCTAACTACAGGACACTGTCCCTCACTACAGGACACTGTCCCTCCCTACACGACAGTGTCCCTCACTACAGGAAAGTCTCCCTCACTACACGACACACTATCCCTCACTACAGGACACTGTCCCTCACTACTGGACACTGTCCCTCACTACAGGAAAGTGTCTCTCATTGCAGGACACTGTCCCACACTACAGGACACTGTCCTTCACGACACAATACTGTCCCTCACTACACAACACTGTCCCTCACTACTCGACACTCTCCTCACTACAGGAAACTGTCCTTCATTCCAGGACACAGTCCCTCACTCCAGAAAACTGTCCCCAATTACACGACACTGTCCCTCACTACACGACACTGTCACTCACTACAGGAAACTGTCCCTCATTCCTGGACATTGTCCCTCACT
>NW_025164475.1:0-1622 GCF_004010195.1 Chiloscyllium plagiosum
TCGAATAAGTTGTGTTTTGCTTAATGTCGAATATATTTGACAAAGTAACTTCTATCTCAAACACAGCACCTCACATTTTCCAGCGGCATAGTCCATGCTGGAAGAGTGATAATCATGTTAGGAATTATATTGGATACTCAATCCAACTCTCAGATCCAGCCTGGACACAGAAAAGCCCAGATGAGATATCTGCTCAGCATGAAGCACTGCGTAGGCCAGGCTAGTGTAATGCTCAGGAATCCGTCCAGGATCGAACACTGTTTAGAGCTCACCAGTTCACTGCATATGCGTCCAACAGTGCACTGATCTATAAACTTGGATTAGATGATCTGTTTAGCAGAGTGCGCTGGGCAAACACACAAAGGCATTTTTCTATACAAATGAACTTGATATCTGTGCAACATGGGGAGCTGTGCAGTGAATAGCAGTGAATGTACCTATTAATCTGGAGCAGTTACCTTCCCAGCATATACAGCTGTGTCACCAATCGCTGCACTGCTGAGTAATACTGTGTTAGATCATTGCCCTACGTGGGGAAACTTGCAGCTCATGCTGGAAGTGCCAGGATGTGCAGCTCCCCTCCAAATGCAGCTCCATATCTCCATTGTGGCATGACACCGGAGTGCTGTGGAAGTTAAACTCACTGCCAGAGAGAGATGGCGGGGTAATCAGTTTAAATACCAACAAACGGGAAGAGCTTGGTTAAAAGAGAGGGGGATATCGAGAGAGAATTTTAGAGAAGGATCTGTTGGTAAGTTTAAAAATTATGAAATGAAAACATTTCGATGGTATCTTGCAATATAGGCCATTGTTTCTAGGAATGATGGGTGAGCAGCATACTGGTGTAAGTTAAGCTGAAGAAGAGTTTTAGATAAGCAATTGTCCTGCAGCGTTTTAACTGGCAGGAGGATCAGCAGAGTCTTCAACTCATTGGGCTGAATCGAACAATAATTTGTCTCAGTGCCATTTTCATTGAGTGTGACATTAGGAATGTCCGCAAGAGGCAGAGCTCGTTTCCTGGTATTACCTTATCCAACTCACCTCATTAACTATCCACCCCACCCCATGGTGTACCTCTCATTCAATGCCAGCCCGATTCTCCCACGCATCATGGCTGGAGGTACACAGCATCTCCAGGATACCCCTGGATATTCAGTGATCCCTGGAACTGCTGCCATCATTAAAAGGCCAACGGGTACATGGTTGAGCCTTTCTCAGTTTGGAGCTGTGCTGCATAGTTTACCATAGCATGGCAGATAAGAGGAAGTTACACCGCAGCTTGGCGACAGGAGCACGGAGGTCCTGGTGAATGATCTAGTACAGAGAGGGACCATTCTCTTCCCCGAGGGAGCCGCACCACCAGACCAACCGAGCATGGTCTGAGCACACTACCCAGCTCAGTGCAGTATCTGCGGTCCGAAGAAATGCCCAACAATACAGGAAAAGCATCAATAACCTTCTCCGCTATGTCAGGATAAGGGTCACCGTATTCTCTCTACTCTCTCACACTCACTGTACATCTGTTAGCGCCTTCCCCAGCATAAGGCTCCATCACTCTCACCACTGCAAAACAGAACCTTCTCTCTCTTTCACCTATGCAATACCCCCACATGGTTATAAAA
>NW_025164476.1:0-1622 GCF_004010195.1 Chiloscyllium plagiosum
CTGACTCCTCTCCCCCTGTGCTATGGTGTGACACGCCCATTCCTCACGCCCTGTGGCTGTTGTGTGACACACTGGCACCTTTCTCCCTGTGCTGTGGTGTGACACACTCGCTCCTCTCTCCCTGTGCTGTGGTTTGACACACTGACTCCTCTCTCCCTGTGCTGCGGTGTGAGACACTCTCTCCTCTCTCTCCCTGTGCTGTGGTGTGACACACTCGCTCCTCTCTCCCTGTGCTGTCGTGTGACACACTGACTCCTCTCCCCCTGTGCTATGGTGTGACACACTGACACCTCACTCCCTGTGCTGTGGTGTGAGACACTGGCACCTGTCTCCCTGTGCTGTGGTGTGACACACTGACTCCTCTCTCCCTGTGCTGTTGCGTGACACACTGGCTCCTCTCTCCCTGTGCTGTGGTGTGAGACACTCTCTCCTCTCCCCCTGTGCAGTGGTGTGACACACTCACTCCTCTCTCCCGGTGTTGTGGTGTGACACACTGGCTCCTCTATCACTGTGCTGTGGTGTGACACACTGAATCCTCTCTCCCTGTGCTGTGGTGTGACACACTGGCTGCTTTCTCCCTGTGCTGTGGTGTGACACACTCGCTCCCCTCTCCCTGTGTTGTGGTGTGACACACTCGCTCCTCTCTCCCTGTGCTGTGGTGTGACACACTGGCTGCTTTCTCCCTGTACTGTGGTGTGACACGCTCGCTCCCCTCTCCCTGTGTTGTGGTGTGACACACTGGCTCGTCTCTCCCTGTACTCTGGTGTGACACACTCGCTCCCCTCTCCCTGTGCTGTGGTGTGACACACTCGCTCCCCTCTCCCTGTGTTGTGGTGTGACACACTCGCTCCTCTCTCCCTGTGCTGTGGTGTGACACACTCGCTCCCCTCTCCCTGTACTGTGATGTGACACACTCACACCCCTCTCCCTGTGCTGTGGTGTGACACACTGGCTCCTCTCTCCCTGTGCTGTGGTGTGACACACTCGCTTCTCTCCCCCTGTGCTGTGGTGTGACACACTGACTCCTCTCCCCCCTGTGTTGTGATGTGACACGCTCGCTCCTCTCTCCCTGTGCTGTGGCGTGAGACACTGGCACCTCTCTCCCTGTGCTGTGGTGTGACACACTCGCTCCTCTCTCCCTGTGCTGTGGTGTGACACACTCGCTCCTCTCTCCCTGTGCTGTGGCGTGACACACTGGCTCCTCTCTCCCTGTGCTGTGGTGTGACACACTCGCTCCTCTCCCCCTGTGTTGTGGTCTGACACACTCACTCCCCTCTCCCTGTGCTGTGGTGTGACACACTGACTCCTCTCGCCCTGTGCTGTGGTGTGACACACTCGCTCCTCTCTCCCTTTGTTGTGGTGTGAGACACTAGCTCTTCTCTCCCTGTGCTGTGGTGTGACACACTGGCTCCTCTCTCCCTGTGCTGTGGTGTGGCACACGGGCTCCTCTCTCCCTGTGCTGTTGTGTGTTACACTGACTCCTCTCTCCCTGTGCTGTGGTGTGAGACACTAGCTCTTCTCTCCCTGTGTTGTGGTGTGAGACACTAGCTCTTCTCTCCCTGTGCTGTGGTGTGACACACTGGCACCTCTCTCCCTGTGCTGTGGTGTGACACACTCTCTCC
>NW_025164477.1:0-1622 GCF_004010195.1 Chiloscyllium plagiosum
CATTTTAAATATTCTTGTGCCCTGTCCAGGTTAAACATCCTTCCTATAGCAGGGAGACAAGAATTGTACTCAGTATTCCAAATGTGGCTTAACCATTCTTTTTCACAGCGACAACATGCTGTCCTAATTCCTACACTCAAAGCTCTGACCGATGAAAGTAAGTGTGCCTCACGCCTTCTTCACCACCCTGTCCATCCCTGACTCCACTTTCAAGAAACGATATACCTGCATCCTGGGTCTCTCTGTTCGACTACACTCACCAGCATCCTACCGTTTACTCGGTAAATCCTGCCTTGGTTTGTCAAACAAAATGCAACAACTCATATTTGTCTGCATGAATCTCCATCTGCCAATCCTTGGCCTAGTGGCCAAGTTGATCTAGATCTCAGTGTTGTCTACGATTACCTTCTTCACTGTCCAGTATAGCATCAATTTCAGTGGTTTCGCCGACACCATCACGTTCGATAGTTCCGATATTCTCAACCAAATCATTTATAGCAATGATAAACAGCAGCAGCCTTGTTCTTGTTGTACACAACAGGTCACAGGACTGCAATTGGAACAACATATCTCTCCCAGCACCTTCTGTCTCCTACTGTCAAGCCAACTTTGTATCTAATTGGCTATCTCTCCCTGATCCCTTTGATCTAATCTTATTAACCAGGCTACCATGTGGAAACTTGTTGGAGCTCACTAAGGTCCACGTAGACAAAGTTTGCTGCTGTACCTTCATCTATCTTCCCGATCACCTCTTCAAAAACTGCAATCTAGAATGTCTTCCCATACACAAAGCGTTGCTGACTATCCCTAATCAGTCCTTGATTTTCCAAATGCATGTAAATCCTGCCTCTTAGACAATCCTACAAACACTTACCCACACTTGACATCAGACTCATTACTCTGCAGTTCGCTGGCTTTTCCTTGCAGCCTTGTTAAATAATGTGTGACATAATTAACTATCTTCCTGTCCTCCAGCATCTTACCCGTCGTTCTCAATGATACACACAAGAAAATCAACAGTACTGCAGATTTTGTAAACAAGAAACAAAGACCGAACAAGCTGGAAAAGTTCCGCTGGTCCGGCTGCATCTGTGCAGAGAAATCAAAGTTCATGTGGTAAGCAATGTGGTGTACAAGGGGTAAACAATCCCCCCGCCCCCTGCGCTAATTTGAACTTGCAACGCAGAAAAGATTTAACGCGTGAACTAAACTGTTAAAATTCGAGAGGTCAAGAAGTATCCTAAAGGTAACTGTTTAAATTTAAAAAAAAACTTACTGTGTTTTTAAATGTCTAACAGAGAATAATTAACCAGCAACTATTTGCAACTCCTTTCTCTAAACTATCTTTTACTTTTCCTTCTACTATAGTGGTCCAATAAATAGCCACCTTACCCCAAATTAAGATTTACTAAAAAAATTAAATTTCAGTACCAGCCAGCTGTTGAATCCTCTTTCTGTGTCTTCCTCTGAACTTTTATTCTCCTTAGAATTTCTGTTTTACAGGTCATTGATAAATAAAGGTGCATTTAAGAGAGTTATTCTCCCGGCATTCGCAGATGTTGGTGGCTTGGCAGTTCTTCCCCAGCTTTCAATATTTTTTAGCTTTATACCCCAAACATGGG
>NW_025164478.1:0-1622 GCF_004010195.1 Chiloscyllium plagiosum
GACAAAAGATGCTGGAAAGAGAAATCGGAGTTAATATTTTCGGTGCAATGACGCCGTCCTTAGCATTGATTATTTCCAGGAAAAGTTTAGTCTATATGCAGAAGATATGTGGGGGCGCAGTAAGTAGAAGTGAACGAGATGTCGGGATAGAGCCGAAAGAGAGAGACTAACAGTTGGACATAGGAATTGATAATGATTTGTTTGGAGCATTAACAACTGTTCACTGAGACTGTTTATGACTAACCATAGGTATTGTGTAATGGCTGCTATGCTATAAATAGGCCTGGTGGGTGTGTCGGGGGCCAGGACATGGGAGACTTCAGGCCTCTAAAATGATTGAAATTGGTCTGGATGGCCGCTGGGTGCTCAATCAGAAAATGGCCTGTTACTTTTTCAGCATGCGCTGAGCTATGGTGGAACACTGCAGTAAGCCTGAGATCGAGACTTTGGCGAGGAAACATGGTTCTGTGCTAAAGGAGCAGTCAACTGGAAGCTCAGGGACATTTTCGGCGATAGAACTTTGTATTCTGCAAAACGGTCATTCAATCCAGACTTCATTTCCCAAAGTAATGGCGACCACAATATGAGCAGTGAATCTATTAGACTCGATTGTGTGAAGTATAGGGAAGGTGTATTTGAGCACTTGTGTACTAAGCAGGGAGTTCAAAAATGGACGAGTGAGGAGAATCAAGAAGCAGGAAGAAAGGATAGCGTAGAAGATATTATTAGAGATGTTGTTAATAAATGGGTAAGAAAGCGACCATAAAGGAACTATACCTGAATGCTCGTACTTTTTGGAAGAAGGTTGGGGATATAACGGCATAAATTGTCACGAACGAATACAATTTAGTAGACATTGCAGATACATGGAGACAGCATAGTCAAGACTGGGAGGTAAATATTCACGGGCATGAGACAATTTGGAAGGACAGAAATGGTGGTAAGGAAGGTGGTGTAACTCAAACGTTCAAGGACAACCTCAGACCGATGCTGACAGATGATATACATTCTATGGAGAAGGAGTTTGAATCCATTTGGGAGGAAAGTAGAAGTTCTAAGAAGAAAATGTCATTGATTGTCGGAGTCTACCGGCTCCAAATTTTATGATCACATTGAGGAGGGCAGGAAACAAAGACATAAATAACACCAGAAAAAATGGTATGGCAATTATCATGCGGGGTTTTAATCAACATGTCGATCGGTCGAAGCAGCTCAGTCAGGGTAGCCTTGATGAGGAGAGTATTAGTATCTGCGAGAGATTCCTTAACTACTGTGTAATGGAACAGGCCAACAAGGGGAGAGGCCAAATTAGATTTGGTACCGGGTAATGAACACGGCAAGGTGATAGATTTGGCGGTAGGCGAGCACTTTGGTGATAGTTACCAAAATTAAATTATGTTTACTTGAGCTTTTCAAAGGGATAGGTATACACCGGAGGGCAAGCGCTGCTGCTGGGGGAAAGAAAATTGTAATGGGATTAGGTAAGATCACGCATGCACAGGTTGGGCAAGGAAACGGCAGGGAATGGGCAGAATAGAAGTGAGGAGCTTATTCAAGGAGCAGGTTCTGTGTATATTTGATAAGTATGTACCTGTCAGAGAGGGAGGAAATTGTCAAGTGCA
>NW_025164479.1:0-1622 GCF_004010195.1 Chiloscyllium plagiosum
CATGAATCACCTCCTTAAATGTCGGCCACTACTAGCTTACTGTTATTCCTGCTAATCTATCCGCCCTATCCTCATTGCATTGTGATTCCCTTTATTTAAGTTAAATACAGTTGTTTCTGACTCAAATTTCTCACTCAAACTAAACATTAAATTCTATCATGTTATTATCACTATTTTATTCGGAGGTCATTTATTAAAAATGCTTCATTTACTAGATCCAAAATAGCCTGCTCCCCGGTTGGCTTCATGACAGATTGCTCTAGGAAACTCTTGCTAATGCATTCTAAGAGTTTGTTATCATAGCGACCTATTCCAATTTGGTTAACCCATCAACAAGAAGATTAAAATAATCTGTAATTATTATTCTATTCTTTTACATGCCCCTACTATTTGTTGATGTACAGCCTTTCCTACAGAGTAGCTACTGTTTGGGGGTGTTGGCAGACCTGCTCGAGTTTCTCAAGAACTTTCAGTTTTTATTTCAGATCTTCAGCATCTGCAGTAATTTTAATCTTATCTTAGGATGCTTCTCTGAATCGAAACAACACTACATCAATAGAAATTATGGTTATCTGAAATACTTGTGAGTTATTAACATACTGAGCATCAAACTAGCTTTAAGCACGTCCAGAATATGTCTGAGAATTTTTTTTACCTCACACACTCCAGAAGGTCACTTAACATTTCCATTTAAAGTTAAGATACAAGAAAACAGAAACTATTGGTCGATCAGGCTTCTCTATATCATTCAAAAACTATAATAATTCCGAACTAAAATGGATTTCAGCTGCTTTCTTAAAATCTCAGGCTGTCAAAAGATTACAGCCTCTGCAGTGTACAATGTTTCACTCATTCATTCTGTTGGCAAGCCACAGATGAGGCAGGCCCGAAATGCAATGTTTGCCTTTGTTTGAATCATAACGACCTAATGACTCATTTTAAACACATTTACATCTGGTTATGGATTCATAATGACTGTTGTGACGATGCTGTGGTTTCAAGGGATTGTTTGTCCTGGTTTCTTTTAGAGAGAAATTGGGGGACATGTACTGAGAAGTCGATGAGAAGATAAACAACTTGCGAAGCCTTGCGTTTTTTTTTAATATGTTGAACCAATAGAAGCAGCATGAATGGGTGTGGTCAAGCTCCCATGCATAGAGCCAGGGATTTTAGGTTTAGCTTTCAGCAGTTGCTGTTGGGGTCTTGAAGAAGTAGAAGCTATTTCTTCCCTCTCTTGATTACAGCCAAAAGCTGGGGGTTCTCTCCTGCTGCGGGAGTTGCATGTGAGGCAATCTGCTTTCTGAATTTACCTTTTGCCAAGGATGTGTTTTTGGAATGTTACAATATTGAAACAGTTAATAGGTACCGTACTGATTATTCTGTCAAGTTTTCCAACACAGTTAAGTTATTCCATCTGCTTCTTTCTTTTGTTGTGTTTTAGCTATAGTGGGTAAATAAAGTGTGTTTTGCTTTAAATCTGGTAGTTTGACCAATCGAATTGCATCTGGAATGCAACACCTTACATTTACCTTCAAAGTTTGGGAGAAGATTTGTAGCTCGGGTGCTCGTTGTCGTGGTTCTGTTCACCAAGCTGGGAATTTGTTGCAGACGTTTCGTCCCCT
>NW_025164480.1:0-1622 GCF_004010195.1 Chiloscyllium plagiosum
CGGGCGTCACACACATGATTCTAATCTCCATCATCTGCAGCATTCACTTTCGCCTCTCGATGCTGTTACAGAAGGAAAGGAAGATCTCATTCAGCCAGTCAGCATCGATGCAATAAGACAGGAGGATAACATTCTGTTCCTCTATTTTTTACAAAGGGTTATGGTGAAGTCATTCAGCCTTATGAGTACATTACACAGAACATGAGGAGGTCATTCAACATTTCTAGCCTGCTGCATAGGAAAAGGGGAGCACTGGGTAATGTCAGACAATCGACATTAGGGTTAGATCTTTCTTTTCAGGTTGGAAAGATTTACATTGGTGGAGTGCCACAGAGTTAATTATTAGATTAGCGACTAGTTAGAATCTGTCAATGTTTTAGATGTGTGTACTGATTGGACTGAGCTCAATTAGCTCAGCAAACAAAATAGTAATTTAATCAGATGTCAATTGGTGGTAGAGGGTCTGTAAGGAGATAGAGACAGTTGGCTTATGTGCAAACCTTCAGCAGAAACAGTATAGACTGGAGTAACGAAATTCGTGCTGTGATAAAGTGTAAGACAACAGTAACCTACTTAAATGGAGAGAGATCACAAACTTTAGTGGTAGAAAGCATTTGTGCGGCCTGGTACATAAATCACACACGATTAGTATGCAGATGCACCAAGTGATTAGGAATATATATGGAATGATTCTACTTCATACAAATGCTATCAGAATGATTTACTGCATCTGTACAGAGCATTTCTGAGGCCACATCTGATGTATTATATGTAGTTATGATTCCCTAAACTGAAAATAAATATACCCAATTGTTTTCGAAGCTTTGCAAATATATTTCACTTTACTTGCTCCTGAAAGAAGACCATGTTCTGTCATAAAGCACGGAAACATACCCTTCCGTCGAACTTGCCCATGCTGACCAGATGTCCTGAATTAATCAAGTCTCATTTGGCAGCATTTGGTCCATTTCCGTCTAAACCATTCCTATTTATGTATTTATCCAAATGGCTGTTAGATGCTGTAATGGTCGCAGCTTCCAACAGAACTTATGGCAATTAATTCCATACACTCCATGAAACGGTTACCACTTTTGTCCTTTCAATATTTCACCTCTCAACTTAAATCTATGTGCTCCAGTTTTGGAGTCCGCCTAAGTAGGAAAATGACGTTGGTGATTTACCATTTCTATGCCCGTCTTGGTTTTATAAACATTTAGAAGGCCAAAACACTTCAGAGTCGAGAATGAGAGGTGCGTAGCTGATAGACACTTCCCTGGCATGGTACACTAGAGCTAAGGATTCAAATTTAAGAAAATAATGTATACATTTTAGCACAGTTAGTATGACAACATAAATTTATTGGACAAAAAAACATGAGAACACATTTGAACATATCTTCAAATTTGCTTAGCCACCAAGAGAGTATAATTATAAATTAAAAGTTACTTCGACATGGAGTAGGGAACAGGGATTGAGTCATAAATTCCAGATGATTTTCAAGGAGGCCTCACGTAGTCCAGTTTGGTGGTCAGATAACATTATTGTCAATTTTAGTTAGAGACTGTCAAAACGTAATCTATTGGAGAAGGCACGGCTTATTGCTCACTCTCTTTCCTTGTTCC
>NW_025164481.1:0-1622 GCF_004010195.1 Chiloscyllium plagiosum
CAGTGACAGGGATTAATCCTCAGTCAGTGACAACGATTGAATCTCAAACAGTGACAGGGATTGAATCTCAGTCAGTGACAGGTATTGATTCTCAGTCAGTGACAGGCATTGTAGCTCAGTCAGTGACAGGGATTGAACCTCACTCAGTGACAGGGATTGGATCTCAGTCAGTGATAGGGATTGATCCTCAGTCAATGACAGGGATTGAGTTTCAATTAGTGACAGGGATTGGATCTCAGTCAGTGACAGGTATTGAATCACAATCAGTGTCAGGGATTGAATTTCAATCAGTGACAGGGAGTGAACCTCAGTCAGTGACAGGGATTGAATCTCAGTCAGTGACAGGGATTTACCCTCAGTCAGTTACAGCGATTGAACCTCAGTCAGTGACAGGGATTCACCCCCAGTCAGAGACCGGGATTGAGACTCAGTCAGAGACTGGGATTGAAACTCAGCCAGTGACAGGGATTGAATCTGAATCAGTGACAGGGATTGAATCACAAACAGTGACAGGGATTGATCCATAGTCAGTGACAGGGATGGAATCTCAGTCAGTGACAGGGATTGAACCTCAGTCAGTGACAGGGATTGAGATTCAGTCAGTGACAGGGATTGAATCTCAGTCCGTGTCAGTTATTGAATCTCAGTCAGTGACAGGGATTGAATCTCAGTCAATGTCAGTTATTGAATCTCAGTCAGTGACAGGGATTGAATCTCAGTCAGTGACAGGGCTTGATCCTCAGTCAGTAACAGGGATTGAATCTCAGTCAGTGACAGGGATTGACCCTCAGTCAGTGACAGGGATTGAATCTGAATCAGTGACAGGTATTGAATCTCAGTTAGTGAGAGGGATTGAATCACAATCAGTGACAGGGATTGAATCTCAGTCAGTGACAGGGATTGAATCACAATCAGTGACAGGGATTGAATCTCAGTCAGTGACAGGGATTGAATCTGAATCAGTGACAGTAATTGAATCTCAGTCAGTGACAGGGATTGAATCTCAGTCAGTTACAGGGATTGAAGCTCAGTCAGTGACAGGGATTGACACTCAGTCAGTTACAGGGATTGAAGCTCAGTCAGTGACAGGGATTGAATTTCAATCAGTGACAGGGATTGGATCTCATTCAGTGACAGGGATTGAATCTCAATCAGTGACTAGGATTGAATCTCAGTCAGTGACGGGGATTGAGATTCAGTCAGTCACATGGTGACAGGTATTGAATATCAATCAGTGACAGGGATTGAACCTCAGTCAGTGACAGGGATTGAATCACAATCAATGACAGGGATTGAGCTTCATTCAGTGACAGGGATTGATTCTCAATCAGTGACAGGAATTGAATCTCAGTCAGTGACAGGGATTAAACCTCAGTCAATGACAGGGATTGAATTCCAATCAGTGACAGGGATTGGATCTCATTCATTGACAGGGATTGAATCTCAATCAGTGACAGGGATTGATCCTCAGTCAGTGACAGGAATTGAGCCTCAGTCAATGACAGGTATTGAATCTGAATCAGTGACTGGGTTTGAATCTCAATCAGTGACAGGGATTGAATCTCAGTCATTGACAAGGATTGCTCCTCAGTCAGTGACAGGGATTTAGCCTCAGTCGGCAA
>NW_025164482.1:0-1622 GCF_004010195.1 Chiloscyllium plagiosum
TTATTTGGAAGCACCAGCTTTTGGAGCACTGCTTCTTTATCAGATGGTTGTCCTTCATCAGGAAGGAGCAGTGCTCCAAAAGCTCGTGCTTCCAAATAAACTGTTGGTCTATAACCTGGTGTTGTGTGATTTTTAACTTCATACACCCCAGTCTACCACTGGCACCTCAAAATCATGACCTTTTCCATGGCTATCTTAAAACTGATCACAAGAACGAAAGTGTTCCCCTACTATCTCCTTCCTTTCCTTTTACAAGTGACAGATATTTAAATCCTGTACCTGGTTTCACCTCAAAGATTCACACTCTTTCGTTTTAACTTTCCTCCTGAATGACCGCCTTAATCTGTTGGCAATTCAGCACAAAAGAAGGCAACATAATTTAATTTAATGAGAGAAGACATTGGCCAATTTGGGGGTCAAATCTGAAGCAAAGTGAGTTTAAATCATTGAAGAATAACACAGATTAAAAGGCGTCTTGCTTTGACCTCTCTAGTGATGTAACCAATACTTCTGATTAACCCTAATGAAACCCTGAATGATGTTCCAACTGGAAGAATATGTCAGCTTGTTTTAAGAAGATACTATTGACACCTTTCATCTATTACCAGCTGGGACTTGCATTGTTTATTTTTCTTTTGTGAAAAAGCACCAAGACTTGCTTGGCTCAGATTCCAGTGGCAGCTCTTGGTTGCTTCAGCTGACACCTAAGTGGCGGTAAGCTATTTGAAGGAAACAATTTCTCAAAATAATCCTATTCTTAGTTCAGATCCACAAAGTTACTAGTTTGTTTTTGAAGCAGGCACAAGACCGTTTGGTACACTGATGCCATTAGGAGGACCACAACTGTAACTCCAATAAGAACTAGTTTACAGCACAATGAAGTCTGTACAATAACAGAAAATGTTTGGTATCTACGTTTATTAGAGGAACTAGGAGGATGTTTAAAATATCCAAGTATCTGAACTCCAAAGTAAGCTAAATATGTCTTGAAACATTTTTTTCTTCACTTACAATTTATTAATTTTATTAACAACTGCAAATTGCATTTGCTACACAGGGGAGGTGGTGGCTAAGTGGTATTATTGCTGGATTTGTTAATCCACCTACCCTAGAATGTTCTAGAGATCTGGGTTCAAATCCTGCCACAGCAGCTAGTGGAGTTTTAAATTTTTTTCAAAAATCTGGAATTAAGAGCCAACAATGACCATGTTTCCATTGTCTGGTCTACATGTGATTTCAGACCCACAGCAATGTGGTTAACTCTTAACTACCCTTGGGGCAATTAGGGATGGGCAGTGAATGCTGGCCAAGTCAGCGAGGCACTCATCCTGTGAATGATTATACTAAAAAGGTACTTTGATTTGGGAATATTTCATCCTATTGGGACTTTGAATGAAACATTAAGCTTCAAACTTAAACAATTGCAAATTTGGGTCTCACTACATAAAAAAAAATGATTTGCGAAGTGATGTCAGTCATCACAAGGAAGCCATGAAACACAAAGGAGCCCTATTTGGTCAGAAATAACCAAGCAAATGATCCAGCAATTTGATTGCAGACACAGCAGATGCTGCCTCAGCAACTATTCTGGGCAAGTGACCCTGAGGATCCATCTTGTTTCT
>NW_025164483.1:0-894 GCF_004010195.1 Chiloscyllium plagiosum
TGTACCTCAGAAAGTGCTCCCTCAGTACCTCAGTTACTGCTCCCTCAATACGTCAGAAAAGCTCCATCAATACCTCAGATAATTCTCCATCAGTACCTCAGATAGTGCTCCCTCAATACTTCAGAACTTGCTCCCTCAGTGCCTCAGATAGTTCTCCCTCAGTACCTCAGAAAGTGCTTCCTCAATACCTCAGAAAGTGCTCCCTCAATACTTCAGAAAGTCCCTCAGAACCTCAGATAGTTCTCCCTCAGTACCTCAGATAGTACTCGCTCAGAACCTCAGATAGTGCTTCCTCAGTACGTCAGAAAGTGCTCCCTCAATACCTCAGAAACTGCTCCCTCAGTACCTCATATAGTGCTCCCTGAATACCTCAGAAAGTGCTCCATCAATACCACAGATAGATCTCTCTCAATACCTCAGAGAGTTCCTTCTCAATACCTCAGAAAGTGCTCCCTCAGTACCTCAGAAAGTGCTCCCACTATACCTCAGAAAGTGCTCTCTCAATACCTCAGAAAGTGCTTCCTCAATACTCAGAAAGGGCTCCCTCAAAACCTCAGAAAGTAATCCCTCAATACCTCAGAAAGTGCTTTCTCAATACCTCAGAAAGTGCTTCTTCATTACCTCAGAACGTGCTCCCTCAGTACCTCAGATAGTGCTCCCTCTATACCTCAGAAAGTGCTCCCTCAATACCTCAGAAAGTGCTTCCTCAATACCTCAGATAGTGTTCCCTCAATACCTCAGAAAGTGCTTCTTGTGTACCTCAGAAAGTGCTCCCTCAGTACCTCAGATAGTGCTCCCTCAATACCTCAGATAGTTATCCCTCAGTGCCTCAGATTTTGCTTCCTCAATACCTCAGAAAGTGCTTCCTCAATACCTCAGATAGTGCTCCCTCAA
>NW_025164483.1:908-1622 GCF_004010195.1 Chiloscyllium plagiosum
TACCTCAGAAAGTGCTCCCTCAGTACCTCAGATAATGCTTCCTCAGTACCTCAGAATGTACTCCCTCAATACCTCAGATGGTGCTTCCTCAGTTCCTCAGAAAGTGCTCCCTCAATACCTCAGAAAGTGCTCCCTCAGTACCTCAGATAGTTCTCCCTCAGTACCTCAGAAAGTGCTCCCTCAGTACCTCAGATAATGCTTCCTCAGTACCTCAGAATGTGCTCCCTCAATACCTCAGATGGTGCTTCCTCAGTTTCTCAGAAAGTGCTCCCTCAATACCTCAGGTAGTTCTCCCTGATTACCTCGAATGTGCTCCCTCAATACCTCAGAGAGTGTTCCATCAGTACCACAGAAAGTGAAACCTCATTACCTCAGAAAGTGCTCCATCAATACCTCAGATAGTTCTCCATCAGTATCTCTGATAGCGCTTCCTCAGTACCTCAGATAGTGCTCCCTCTATACCTCAGAAAGTGGTCCCTCAATACCTCAGAAAGTGCTTCCTCAATACCTCAGATAGTGTTCACTCAATGCCTCAGAAAGTGCTTCTTGTGTACCTCAGAAAGTGCTCCCTCAGTACCTCAGATAGTGCTCCCTCAATACCTCAGAAAGTGCTCCATCAATACCTCAGATAGTTATCGCTCAGTACCTCAGATTTTCCTTCCTCAATACCTCAGATTTTGCTTCCTCAATACCTCAGATAGTGCTCCCTCAATA
>NW_025164484.1:0-1622 GCF_004010195.1 Chiloscyllium plagiosum
GAAAAACATTATATCCTTACTTTCTGTGCTAGGGAACATGTTCTGTTGTGTTGGAAGTCGGAAAACCCTGGTTCTGTTGGGTCGTCGTAAGTTCTTGGAGAAAATCCCTTTGGACTTTCTCACCAGTATGGTGCACCAGAAAACAGAGATTAATATAAGACATGGCAGCTCTTTTTGGATTAATACGATGCAGGTTTATCTGTCACATTAAGAAGGGCTCTTATATAGCCATGACGATATTTTCTAATGACTCTAATATCCAGCGAGAAACAATTATGAACATAAAAATGCGTATCAGTTAATGCTCTTGAAGAACGAGAGCTATCGTTTTGTTATGCTGCGCTGTACTATTTATTCATTATTTATTGTTTATTTTTGTTTTTCTTCTGTCCATTTAATGTTTTTAACTTGTTTTGTATGTACATGCATGTGAGTGTAATTTTGTTCAGTTATTTGAGTTGTGTTTTTATTGCGTTATCATAATATTTAAAAACTGTCAATACAATTACTTTTTAAAATTAAAATGCTAACATTGATAGAATAGAGGCCCAAAGAACTCTCATTAGAGAGACCACTCATGCTGGTTTACCCTAAGGGTCACCACATCTCGGGTGATGGGGTGAGGTTGAGGTTGAGAGAGCGTCCCCTTCATGGTAACCAGTGTGAGGAACTGAACCTGCGCTGTTGGCCTCCCTCTACATCACAAACCTGCTGTCCAACTAACTGAGTGGGAGACAGTGAAACTGACGCAGACAGAAATAGTCACAAGCAAAGGGCAAGATAATCTTTCATAACAATGAAAATGGTACAATTCAGATAACGGTCAAGATAACGGCTGAGAGTAAAAACGTTCTCTGCTCGAAATTGTATTTTATAACAAGACGTGTTTAGAAGCTGTCTTTGATTTAATATCATTAAGGTGGGTCAAGTGAAATAACCAGAATTACTAAGTGTGATTGGCATCTAAAACCATAAAATAAGTGTAGATTTTTTGTTTGGTCTGTGTAAAGCATACTGACCGTCGTATGAAAGTATAAAGCAGATGGAATATATTGTTAGGCGAGTGCATTCCATGGGGAATGCTCTCGAACAGGCACTTGAAGAAAACTGGGGTAAAAGTGCCGGAGTGCTGTCTGGTCAATAGGTGGAAGAATCGGGCTGGTATTGAATAAGATGGACACCATGGGGAGGGGGAGGGGGGGGGGGAGCTAATGAGGTGAGTTCGATAAGATAGCACCACGAAACTAGCTCAGCTTCGTACAGACAATCCCTCTGTCACACTCATCGAAAATGAAACTGAGACAATTATATTTTATACAGCTCAATGTGTCGAAGACTCTGCAGTCCTCCCCCCCAGCTGCAAAGCTGCAGGACAAATGCTCATTCAAAACTCTTCATCGCCTGAACTCACACTAATATACCATTCACTCATAATTCTTCATAATACTGACCCGTGTGGCATGATACTATCGAAATGTCGTCATTTCAGCATTCTGAAACCTGTGAACATATCTTTCCATGACATTTTTCTCCGTCTCCCTCTCCCTGTCTCTATCCCCAAACACACGTATTTACAGTCATACGTTCTTCAGACGGAAACAGGCCCTTCGGCCCAGCTGTTC
>NW_025164485.1:0-1622 GCF_004010195.1 Chiloscyllium plagiosum
CTTACATTCCATACCTTCCATACACTTTTCCATTGTTAATACTGATGCAAAATACTTGTTCAGTTATCTGCCCCACCTTCTGCGTTTCCACACAAAGGCTGCCTTGCTGATCTTTGAGGCGCCCTATTCTCTCCCTAGTTACCCTGTTGTTCTTAATGTACTTGTCAAAACCCTTTGGATTCTCCTTAACTCAGTTTGCCAAAGCCATCTCCTGTCCCTTGTTTTACCCTCCTGATTTCTCACTTAAGTACACTACAACTACCTTTATATTCTTCTAAGTATTCACTCGATCGATCCTGTCTATACCTGACATATGCTTCCTTCTTTTTATTGACAGTCTCTACTTTTTCTCTATCCCATGGAGGAAATGTTTTCTCTGCCCCTGCCCTTATTAAAACCTTTCATAATTTTTGACCCCTCCCCCTGTTTTTCTTTTCAAGAAAGAAGTGAACAGCACAACAACTCCTCCAGAAAAATACACACTTAAAAATTTGTGTTTCACTCTTTTAAATCTCACTTAATCCTCTCCAGTGTTTTGTGTCCATTCTATAACGTGGCAGCAGGAACTGCAGGCAATACTTTTAATTATAGTCGAAACCAGTTTTAATAGGGATTTAGCAAGATATCCCTACTTTCAAATCTCTCCATTTATACTCAAAGCTTCGAGTTTTGTTTGCGCTTTGATGGTCTTCCTTTTCCTTTGGCAATTTTTTTTAGTGACTGATGTAATTGTATGAGATCCCTTTATCTGTCTCTCCCACTTAGACGTGCAAATTCGAATTAGTGACCTGCTACACTATTGTTATCAAGATACATCACGTTACATTAATCTGTATCGAACTTCGTTTGCCAATTATTTCACCACACTAAATTTATTTATGACCTCCTGAAACTTCTTGCCGTCCTCAGATCTGACTGGCTTACCACATTCCCTAACTCTGTGATGTCATTGAATTGCTAAATATTTTTATTTTGTAATAATTAGAGACTGCGTTTAATTTGCAGTTATACTTTATTGTGCTTTGGGGATTTTTTTTGTTAAGTACTTAGAGAAATGCAGTAATTTACATGATAACTGTAACAACTAAATGTAAAATGACGGGTTGATGAAAGTTATTACAAGTAAAGAAATAATTTAGAGGTTCTATTAACTGCAAGCTCTAGAAATTGAAAAGGCACCCATCCTCGATTTTGAACCAACTGATATTAAAACAATGACATTATTCATGTGAAATGCAGCATGATTTATGAAGGACTCCCTCCCGGTTTCTACATCTTCATGGCCACATTCAGTAATATAATAAGATGCTTAATAGGCTGCTTGCTTTCCCTGCAGCATCTGTGGGCGAGGGGTATAACATCTGGAGCGGCGTAGATATAGTGGATAGACAGGATTTTTTTTTTCTGGGTTGTGGGAATCCAGAACTAGGGGGTGTAGGTTTAGGGTGAGAGAGGAAAAAATGAAAGGGCATGTATGGAATGAGCTGCCAGAGGAAGTGGTGAAGGTTGGTACAACTTTCATATATTATATATCGTGTCATATCACTTTTCTCCCTCCTGATTGCTCTTTTTAAAAATGTCCCTACAATTCTTATATTCTTCAAGAAATTCACTTGATCTCA
>NW_025164486.1:0-1622 GCF_004010195.1 Chiloscyllium plagiosum
CACAGAAACGTCTGTCTGTACCTCAGACTAGAGTATCCCCTAAAACATTTGATCTTTTGGAACCTGACGTACCCCTTGTTGCATTTGAGCCAGTCTCAATACCAGAAACTTGGCTGTTCATGCTATTTTCCCCTGAGAATCCATCACCCCTTAAATTTTCCAAAACAGCATACTTGTTTGAAATGGGTATAGCCACAGAACACACCTGCACTAGGTGCCTACCTCTCTTACCCTTCCTGGAGTTAACCCAACCATGTGACTGTATCTGAGACTTCCCCCTTCCTGGAGTTAACCCAACCATGTGACTGTATCTGAGACTTCCCCCCTTCCTATAAGTGCCATCCATCACATACTGTTGCTGTTGCAAATTCCTCATTGCTTCTGTCTCTCCAACTGATCTACTCGATCTGATAAGATTCGCAACCAACAGCATTTATTACAGATATAATCCGCAGTAACCCTTAAACTCTCTTTAAACTCCAACATCTGACAAGAAGCACATATCACTCTTCTAAAGGCCATTTTTGCTCCTTCACAATCTACTGACCCAGAAAATACACCATCTTATTCCTCTACAAAACACTGCCCCAAGTTAAATTAATAGTTACGGCTTATATTTTAAGTTTAATCAAGAGACATATCTCAAAAAATATATAATCAATAAAGAACCCACTCTACTCACTACTGCAGACTTTTTGTAGGCCACTTAAAACAATTAACATATCTGATTCTGTGAACTTCGCCCAAACAGTTCCTCCAAGATCAGTTGTGAATTTCACTGTTTGTTAATTTTCCCAGACTCACTCCGATGTCCAGCGATACATGAATTCAAACAGCAAAGGCGGTACTGTGTAGGTTCACTCTGGTGTCAGTTTCATTCTATGTCTCTCTCCTGCACTGTCCTCACCATGTGCTTCCTTTGTCTGCTCTTCTCCCTTTTAAAACTGCTGTTGTTTTGACTTTTTTTTTCCAAAGTTCCAAAACACTGCAACAGCATATAAAACAGTAATTGCTGCTCCTGGAATTCGAGGAAATCACCTCCAGCACCTAAAATACCTCAAAAAAAGGAGTAGCTGCTACAGCCAGAAATTTTTCCCGTCCTCCATCTTGGATTACCCAGAATCCAATCTGGAACACTGTGTTCAATTCTGGGCTCCCTGCTATAAGAAAGGGTTCAGAAAAGATTTACAAGGGTGTTGCCAGAGTTGGAGGGTTTGAGTTGTAGGGAGAGGTTGAATAGGCTGGGGCTGATTTCTCTGTAGCATCAGAGGCTGAGGGGTGACTTTATAGAGGTTTATAAAATCCTGACGGGTATGGATTGGGTAAATAGCCAAGTTCTTTTCCCCAGGGTAGTGGAGTCAAACTAGATGGCATATGTTTAAGGTGAGAGAGGAAGATTTAAAAGACCCCTAAGGGGCAACTTTTTCATGCAAAGAGTGGCGCGTGTATGGAATGAGCTGCTGGAGGAAGTGGTGGAGGTTGGTACAATTACAACATTTAAAAGGCTGGGTACCTGAATAGGAATGGTTTGGAGGGATATAGCTCAAATGCTGGCAAATGGGATGAGATTAATTTAGGATATCTGATGGCATGGATGAGTTGGACGGAAGGGTCTGTTTCCA
>NW_025164487.1:0-1622 GCF_004010195.1 Chiloscyllium plagiosum
TGACAGACTTGTACTGGATTGAAGTGTTTACTGAAAGCAGGACGGTGAGAAAGAAACAGCGTAAAAACATTCAAATATGATTGAAGAAACATTTCCCTCAGCACGAATGAAATTGTAATGGAAAGAGTAGCGTTTCGATACATTGAATTTCGGTTGATTTGCTTTGATGAGGCCGAGTTACTATAAAGCCATTAAGAAATGATACAGCAATTGGTCACTATGATGGAACATTGTATCAATAATTCGCACTGCTGTTCACAGGGAGGGTTAGGTTGATTGGCAAAGTTGAATTGCCCTCTCGTGTCCAGGGAGTGAATTAAGTAAGTTAGGTGAATTAGCCATGGGTAACGCGGGGACAATGTCAGAAGTCACAGGACGACAGGTTATAGTCCAACAGGTTTATTTGAAACCATAAGGGGGAGGGCTCACTCTTCCTCAGTTGAAATATTTGGGAATAGGGAAGGAAGCTTGGTCTGGGTGATATGACCTTCAGAGAGTCGCACCGGCTCGATTGACTGAATTGCTCTTTCTGCACTGTAGGATTCTGTGATTCTACGAATTGATAATGACGACGTTTACTGGGGTGTAAAGCCATTAGAGAAGATGCTGGTGGGGGTATACTGAGGATGAGATTTTATTCACTTGTCTTCTTGGAAAATTGAGAACAGTTATCCCTGAACCAAGGAAGATTAAAGGGATTTTTTCAGGTTATGAAATGTTTGGACAGAGTAAATAGGTGGAAAATTCCCTCTTTCAAGGAAGTAAACATCTAGATGTCAGGCATTCAATACCTTTGATAAAACGTTTGAAGGACAAAGACATGATGAGAACAGAATCGCTGTCACTCCGAGAATCTGTTTTGCAAAATATTTGAAAAGGCACATTTGGTGACATACAAGGAATAAATTTCACAAGGAGAAGAGACAGCGTGTGGCTCGATAAAGGATAGGGGTGGGGTGTAGTCGGTTGAAGTTGCGGGGAAACAATGTCTAATTTGGTTGACTTTAAATCTAAAGACATTTCGTGCAGATATGCAGCTGAATAAGATTCGATTCCAAAACTCTAAATTTTGAAAGTTTGGCATAATATTCCACTTAAAGCATTGTAAATGGAGTTGAGCGGATTTTTTTATTGCGATGGGAAGATATTACATAATGAATAGGAAGTGACCAGTTGCTTTGAGATTGACTTCGTTCTTTAATCACATGCGTTAAAGATGTGAGGACAATCACCATGATGTTTGGTCCATTTAATATTCGGTGAAATCTGCCAAAGTAACGAGCAACAAAACTGCACTTTAACCCTCTGTTTTTCTAGGAAGTATTCTCCTTAATCTGAAATAAAGTCGGAGCAAATTTGAATACAACATTAATCGTTGCAATGAGATAAATCTAATTCACTTGCGATATTACAATGAACATTGTCAGGTTGCAGCAAAATTAAAATGAAATGAACAAACAGCGTTTCTTGCGGTTTAATCCAATTCAGGTTCAGCCATATGAGAAAGGCCATTGAGCCACAACATCGCCTTTATTTCCCTCTCCATGGCTGCTTCTTCACATGAGAGAGAAAGTCACTGAAGAAATTACGAGTCAAATGAAGATGAGAATATGACGTAAAAG
>NW_025164488.1:0-1622 GCF_004010195.1 Chiloscyllium plagiosum
GGAATGTACAAAAATACAGGGGAATTTACACACACACAGGGGAATGTACACACTCACAGGGGAATGTACACACACAGGGGAATGTATACACACAGGGGAATGTACACACACAGATTGGGGAATGTGCACACAGACGCACAGGGGAATGTATACACACACACAGGGAAATGTACACACACAGGGGAATGTACACAGTCACAGGGGAATGTACACACACAGGGGAATGTATACACACAGTGGAATGTACACTCACACAGGGAAATGTATACACACAGGGGAATGTGCACACACACACAGGGGAATGTATACACACACACAGGGGAATGTACACACACACGTTGGGGAATGTATACACACAGTTGAATGTGCACACACGCACAGGGGAATGTATACACACAGGGGAATGTACACACACACATTGGGGAATGTATACACACACACAGAAATGTATACACAGGGGAATGTATACACACTGGGGAACTTACACAAACACAGGGGAATGTACACACAGGGGAATGTACACACAGAGTAATATATACACACTGGGGACTGTACACACAGGGGAATATATACACACACAGGGGAATGTATACACACACATTGGGGAATGTATACACACACACAGAAATGTATACACAGGGGAATGTACACACAGAGTAATATATACACACTGGGGACTGTACACACAGGGGAATATATACACACACAGGGGAATGTATACACACAGGGGAATGTACACACACACATTGGGGAATGTATACACACACACAGAAATGTATACACAGGGGAATGTACACACACAGGGGAATATACACACACACATGGGAATGTATACACACTGGGGAATGTACACACACACAGGGGATTGTGTACAGGCGCACAGGGGAATGTATACACACAGTGGAATGTACACACACACAGGGAAATGTATACACACAGGGGAATGTGCACACACACACAGGGGAATGTATACACACAGGGGAATGTACACACACACATTGGGGAATGTATACACACACACAGAAATGTATACACAGGGGAATGTACACACACAGGGGAATATACACACACACGGGAATGTATACACACTGGGGAATGTACACACACACAGGGGATTGTGTACAGACACACAGGGGAATGTATACACACACAGGGAAATGTACACATACAGGGGAATGTATATAAACACACAGGGGAATGTATACACAGGGGAATGTATACACACTGGGGAATGTACACACACACAGGGGAATGTATACACAGAGGAATGTACACACAGGGGAATGTATACACACTGGGGAACTTACACAAACACAGGGGAATGTATACACGGGATTGTACACACAGGGGAATGTATACACAGGGGAATGTACACACACTGGGGAATGTATACACATACACAGGGGAATGTATACAAACACACAGGGGAAGGCACACACACAGGAGAATGTACACACACACACAGGGGAATGTACACTCACACAGGGGAATGCACACACACACACACACACAGAGGAATGTATAAAAACACACTGGGGAATGTACACACACACACAGGGGATTGTGTACAAATAAACAGGGGAATGTATACACACAGGGAAATGTACACACACAGGGGAATG
>NW_025164489.1:0-1622 GCF_004010195.1 Chiloscyllium plagiosum
ACTGCCATTTGCCATGTTATCTGCTTTCTCTTTCTCTTTTACCCTAGCCATGCATTCCCCAGTCATCCAAGGATGTCTCATCCTCCCTGTACAATGCATCGATTACCTCGGGATGAATCTCTGCTGTGACTCCTAAATTGCTCCGAGAAAGTCCCGTCACTACTCTTCCAATGTCTTTCCTGCTCGGCTCCTCTGCCAGTCAATTCCACCCAGCCCCTCCTCATGTCTTTGTCGGTGCCTTTATACAGAGTTAATATTAACTCTGATTCTACTTTCTCCCTGTCAAATTGAAGTTTAGGTTCAATCATATTACGATCACTGCCTCCGAAGGGTTCCATCCCCTCAAGCTTCCTTCTCACGTCTGACTCACTGCACAACACTAAATCCAGGATTGCCCGTTCCCTTGTTGCCTGCACCATAAACTGCTCCAAAAATCCATCTTGTAGACATTCCACAAATTCCTTTCCTTGCAAACCCATACCAGTCTGATTTTCCCAATCCACCTGCATATCGAAATCCCACCACTCACTGTAACATTTCTTTTTCTATCTCCTGGTCTATCATGCACTCCAGTTCCTGACTATGATTTAAAGGCCTCTACATTCCTCCAACTATGGTTTTACCCATTTGTGATTCCTCAATTCTACCCACACACATTCCACATCATCTGACCCTACATTGAGTAATAGGAACTGAGTGATAGGACTGGAACACTCTTTAGCTTTGTCTTAAATTTATAGTTTAGACATGCAGTAAAAATATTTCATTTTAAATTACTTTGAAATGTCTCCACAGTGTGTTTCTTTGGCCAAATATTCTGTCTGTATTAGGGAAGAATAGAAACTGTTGAAACTGTTGGAGAACGAAGATGTGAAGAGGACATGAGTCTATAAAGAGATATAGGTTGGGCCAAGTAAACAGGCAAATATTGGTGTATGGAACACAGTAGGAAAAATGTGTCTGTGCTCAAAGATATTGGCGAGTTGAATGGAAACGTAATGTATTATTTCAGTGGCGAGATTGGCTTTAGGCACAGAGGAACCAGGCACCTGGGTTTCAAAATAAAAACTTTACGTGTACATCAAACGTTTAGGGAGCTAAGATAAATATTGAAACTTTCTGAAACAGAATACATTTAAAAGTAGGGGCGATTTTCTACAGATCTACAAGGTAATGGTGTTATCACATCGAGAGAGTGATGGCCACAATGATATGAAATGCAATCCATAGAAGATTCACTCAGCTGACTCCTGGGAGGTGCGTATATTTGTGGAGGAAATCTTGAATTGACTGGCCTTGGATCTGCTGGGCTTTAGGCGAACAACATGTGGTCTTGTTTAACCCCAGAATATTCCAAGTAGTCTTTCAAGTTGAATTCTGAAACAATGTTTCAGCTTGTATGAGAGATTACCATGATTGGATGGATTATAAAACTGAAGAATGTCTCTGTTAAGAAGTTGGTGATTTGGTGTAATCATCTCATTGTGTTGTGTCTTTGTGGAATTCTCTTCCCAGATATCGTTGGAGAATAAGAGATTGAATATTCCTAAGCAGAGGCAGGCAGAGTATTGACTAAGAATGATGCACTGACATTGTAAGAGCAATGGAGGAATGTGTGATTG
>NW_025164490.1:0-1622 GCF_004010195.1 Chiloscyllium plagiosum
CAAAAGGATAACTAGGGAGAGAGTAGGGCCTCAAAGATCAGCAAGGCGGCCTTTGTGTGGAACTGCAGAAAATGGGGGAGATATTAAATGAGTATTTTACATCAGTATTTACTATGGAAAAGGACATGGAAGATATAGAACGTAGGGAAATAGATGGTGACATCTTGAAAAATGGCCATATTACAGAGGAGGAAGTGCTGGATGTCTTAAAACGTATAAAGGTGGATAAATCCCCAGGACCTGACCAGGTGTACCCTAGAACTCTGTGGGAAGCTAGGGAAGTGATTGCTGGGCCTCTTGCTGAGATATTTGTATCATCGATAGTCACAGGTGACGTGCTGGAAGACTGGAGGTTGGCTAACGTGGTGCCACTGTTTAAGAAGGGCGGTAAGGGCAAACCAGAGAACTATAAACCAGTGAACCTGACGTCAGTGTGGTGGGAGGGAATCCTGAGGGACAGAATGTACATGTATTTGGAAAGGCAAGGACTGATTAGAAATAGTCAATGTGCTTTTGTGTGTGGGAAATTATGTCTCACAAACTTGATTGTGTTTTTTGAAGAAAACACGACAGCAAACACGAGGGGACACAACTTTAAAGTGAGGGGAGATAGGTATAAGACAGATGTCAGAGGTAGTTTCTTTACTCGGAAAGTAGTAAGGGTATGGAATGCTTTGCTTGCAGTAGATTTGCCAAGTTTAAGTACACTTAAGTCATCATTGGACAGGCAAATGACGTACATGGAATACTGTAGGTGGGATGGGCTTCAGATTAGTATGACGGGGCGGCGCAACATCGAGGGCCGAAGGGCTGTACTGCGCCGTAATGTTCTATGTTTGTGAGAAGATTTGTAGCCTGGGTGCTCGTTGTTGTGGTTCTGTTCGCCAAGCTGGGAATTTTTGTTGCAGACATTTTGTCCCCTGTCTAGGTGACATCCTCAGTGCTTGGGAGCCTCCTGTGAAGCGCTTCTGTGATGTTTCCTCCGGCATTTATAGTGGTTTGTCTCTGCCGCTTCCGGTTGTCAGTTCCAGCTGTCCACTGCAGTGGCCGGAATATTGGGTCCAGGTCGATGTGTTTGTTGATAGAATCTGTGGATGAGTGCCATGCCTCTAGGAATTCCCTGGCTGTTCTCTTGTTTGGCTTGTCCTATAATAGCAGTGTTGTCCCAGTCGAACTCATGTTGCTTGTCATCTGCGTGTGTGGCTACTAAGGGATAGCTGATCGTGTCGTTTCGTGGCTAGTTGGTGTTCATGGATACGGATTGTTAGCTGTCTTCCTGTTTGTCCTATGTAGTGTCTTGTGCAGTCCTTGCATGGGATTTTGTACACCACGTTGGTTTTGTTCATGCTGGGTATCGGGTCCTTTGTCCTGGTGAGTTGTTATCTGAGAGTGGCTGTTGGTTTGTGTGCTGTTATGAGTCCTAGTGGTCGTAGTAGTCTGGCTGTCAGTTCAGAAATGTTCTTGATGTATGGTAACGTGCCTAGTCCTTTGGGTTGTGGCATGTCCTCATTCCGTTGTCTTTCCCCTAGGCATCTGTTGATGAAATTGCGGGGGTATCCGTTTCGGTGAATACATTGTAGAGGTGTTCGTCTTCCTCTTTTTGCAGTTCTGATGTGCTGCAG
>NW_025164491.1:0-1622 GCF_004010195.1 Chiloscyllium plagiosum
TAATAAGTGGGTATTTTATTTGAGAGGCCTCGACGTCCAGCCAGATTGATTGTGGATCAGAAAGACCCAATCAGCTACGTAACTTAATAGGGAACTTAACTGATATTTCCTAAAATCTGGGAAGTCCAATTCTCCCCTTGCCTGTGGAAACTGTAGCTTCTTCAGCTTAATGAGGGGCCATCTATGATTCCAGATAAAGGAACCCAGCCAGCCATATAATTTACGTAGTGCCAGCCTCGGCAGCATCACCGGAAGCACTCTCATAGGATATAGGAGACGGGGCAGGACATTCATTTTAAATAGTGCTATTCTACCCAACCAGGAAATTGGAAGGTCGCCCTATCGCTGGAGGTCCTGCCTTATCCTTTCCAGTAAATGCACAAAATTGGCCTTATACAACTGACCAAATACTGGGGTAATAAAAATGCCTAATATAAGAAGCCCTCCAGGGACCAACGAAAGGGAAAAAGGGATCCGTCCACTAAGTGGGGTATCATAGCAAGGCCACCCATTGGCATAGCCTCCAATTTTGAAAAATTAATTTTACAGCCTGAGAATGCGCTAAATGTATTAATAACTTGGATTAGGCGAGGTACGGACATCAGAGGATTACTGAGGAATAGAAGAACATCATCTGCATAAAGGGTAATTTTATGTTTACCTGTACCAATCCTCAGGGCCGGTATATTAGGATCAGCCCGTATAGCTTCTGCTAGTGGTTCAATTATTAGCGTAAATAACAATGGCGAGAGGGGACATCCCTGACGGCAGCCCCTAACCACATTGAAGCTATCCAAACCTAATCCATTGGTAATCACAACTGCTTTGGGATCACTATGTTGAGACTCATTTGGTAAACACCTGTCCAACGCCAAACCTTTCCAATGTGTAAAGCAAATATGACCATTCAACCCTATCGAATGCCTTTTCCGCATCTAATGAAACTACTACTCCTGGTATCTTTCCCTTATGACAGGCTTGAATCATATTCAAAACCCTTCTAATATTATTGGATGATCTATGGCCCTTAATAAACCCCGTCTGATCCTCTTTTATAATATGTGGCAGTACCCTTTCTAGTCTCAATGCTAACGTTTTAGAAAGGATTTTAAAATCTACATTTAGTAAGGCTATTGGTCTGTATGACATACAATCTTCTGGATCCTTTCCTTTTTTAAGGATAATAGAGATATTTGCCTCTTTCAGTGAAGGTGGGAGACAGCCCTGACTATATGCATAGTTATACATGTCCATAAGTGGACCAGCTGATATTTATGTGAAGTCTTTATAGAATTCAGCTTGAAAACCATCTGGGCCTGGTTCCTTACCGCTCTGAAGTTGCCTAATTGCATCAAGTATTTCTTGGACTGTTAGAGGAGCATTTAGGACCAATACCTGTTCCGGAGTTAGGCCTGGAAAGGTCAATTTTTTAAAAAATGACTGCATCCTCCTCGTCCTGTCTTCACAATCCTGCGATTTATATAACTCAGAATAAAATTCTCTAAAGATCGCATTAATCTTTTTATGATCATGAATCAAAATACCCATACTTTCCTTGATAGGCGTGATAGTCTGAGGGGCCTTTTTTCTCTTTGCAAGAAATGCTAAGTATCTACCCGGTT
>NW_025164492.1:0-1622 GCF_004010195.1 Chiloscyllium plagiosum
GCTGAGGGAGCACTGCACTTTCAAAGGCCTTTTAATTGTTGTCATTGTACCCACCCCCACTATTTTCTCTGGCAGCACATGTCATAGACGTACCAACCTCTGTGTGAAAAAAAGTTGCCCCTCAGGTCCCTTTTAAACCTTTCCCCTCTCACCTTAAAAATCAATTTGCTCTGGGAGTCAGTCGTACATTACAGAAATGGACCCTTCAGCCCAACCAGTCCGTGCTGACCCTGTTCCCAAACTAAATGAGTCCCACTCTGCCCTGCTCCTGGTCCCATAATCCTTTCCTAGTCATTGACTTATCCAAATGTTTTTGAAACATTTGTAACTGACCCCCCATCCCCCACTGCCTCCCATGGTTAAATCACTCCCACTCATTTAAACAGTAATACAGCAATGATTTAACCCCCGGTATAATCTGTTCAAATCCCAGGGATCAGAACGATCCCCAAAATCACCAGTTAAAGTACAAAACAAATTAAGGAATTTATTCTGTCAGTCTAACATAGACCATTAACCAACAAGTGTTTACAGCTCCTTCCTCAAACCTATCTTGTACTTTCCCCTTTACAATATTGGTCCGATAAAACCTGATTAAGATTTACCAAAAACTTCAAAACCAGCCAGTTGTTCTACCTTCTCTCTCGATCTTCCCCAATCATCTTTCCTTCTTCGAGATTTCTTTTCACAGGTGGTTGGTAGATAAAGGTACCTTTCAAAGGAGCTGTTCTCTGGACAGTCTGCATGTGCTGGTGGCTTGGCAGTTCTCCTCCCCAACTGTTCAATTTGTTTAATATTTTATATCCTAAAGCTTCGGATTGTTGAACGGGTTTTATTGTTGTCAAAATACCAAATTCAGTCATGATTGGAGTTTAGTATCTGGGGGCATAATTTAAACTGATTGGCCAAATTTGAATTTGATTTTGTCCCAGAGCAACCCAGGTACTGCTGGTCCAAATGTTCCATTGTAAATTCTCCAGCACCCCTCTTACACCATCATAACACTCAGGAAGTTCAATCCACCCACAAACCACCGTCTGTGGAGAAAAGAGAGAAGCTGCCCCTCGGGTCCCTTGGAAAACTTTCTGTTCTCATCTTAAAAATATGCCCCATAAACTTCAAGTCACCCACTCTCAGGAAAACACACCTGACGTTCACCCTATCCACGCCCCTCGCTGTTTTCTAAACCCCTACAGGGTCACCCCTCCACCTCCGACTCTCCAGTAAATAAAGTTCCAATCTCCTTCTGACTCAACCCTTCCGTTCCCAGCGACATCCTCGGACATGTCTTCTGAACCCTCTCCAGTTTAATAATCTCCTCCTGATAGCAGGGGGTGCAGAACTGGCCACAGTGGTCGAGAAGAGGGCACAGCAACATCCTGAACAATCAGGTCCTCGGTATGTGGGCCCAGCGCCGGTACTGACTGATCTGAGCAATGACAGCGAGTGTGCTAGTCGCAGCCCGACCCACCCTGTCTCCCTGTGACACAAACGTCAAAGAATGATGTCCATGAACCCCGAGGTGTCTCCGTCCCACAACACTCCCCAGGGCCCTAACACCACACATAATCTTCAAGGGGGTCTCTCGCTGTGTGACCCGGGGGAAGGGGTCTCACACTGTG
>NW_025164493.1:0-1622 GCF_004010195.1 Chiloscyllium plagiosum
CAAATGATTTATAAAAATAGTGAGCAACACCAGGCTGGACCTTGTGGCACAGTCTTCCAGTGGGAACAACAAATTTCTACCACCACACTCTGTCACTGACTGCCAATCCAATTTTGTGTCTAACTGGCAAGTTCTCCCTGATCTCCTGTGATCTAAACTTATTAATCAGGCTATCATTCAGAGCCTTGTTGGACCGTGTATAAAAGGTATGCTGCGTTACCTTCATCTGTCTTCTTAGTTACCTCTTAAAATTTTTCAATCATGTTTGAGAAAGACGATTTACCCACACACACAGTCATGCTGACTATTATTAGTCAATCCTTGCCTTTCTCAATACAAATAAATCCTGCTTCTCAAAATATCCACCAAACACTAATCCACCCTGACATCAGAGTCACCAGTCTGTTAGTCGCTGGCTTTTCTATGCACAATTTTAAAATTACTCAACATTAGCTGTCTTCCAGTCCTCCAGCACCTCACCCATGGCTGTCCATGACACAAATAAAAATTGGAAAAAAAACCCTGCATATTCTGTAAATAAGAAACAGATGTTGCTGCAAAAGCTCAGCAGGCTTTGCAGCATCTGTGCAAATAAATCAGAATTAATGTTTTGGATTCAGTGACGCTTCTAAGAATTGCAGCAACTATCTCTGTGAGGTGCTTTGCAATTTCTTCCCTAGATTCCCACAATGATCTGTGATACATTGAACAGGTCCCATGTATTTTTCTACAATTATTAATTTTAAGATCACCAGCCCTTCCTCTTCAGTAATGTGGTCTCGTTTCAGAACAACATTTCTTTTGTTTCCCCGCTTTCCCTCGCTTCCATGTCCTTCTACACAATAAATTCTGACGAAAAATATTCATGTGGGCTCTTACCCATCGAGCATGAAGAGCTGCAAGGCAGCAGATGGGGGCAATCGAGTCCAGCTGTGGAGTGACAAATCATCATGGACACGCGCTTATGAACTGTGCTGTTGAACCGTTAAATATGTTTCTTTCTTGTCTGATCTTTTGCAAACGGCTGTAATATTTTAGGTTTAAATTTTGTTTTCTTTATTTGTTCCATTTTGCACCAAGATTCTGTACCTGGATAGGGGTTGAAGACCGTGTACGTTTGTACCTCGGAATGCGTCAAATATGGCGACTTGTAAATTTTTCACTGTCCTCATGTCACTACATGAAACAATAAACATAATATACCTAATTCATCTCCTGCGGTTCCACACAAAGTTCGCTGTTTAAAGGTTAAGGGACCGTATTCTCTTCCTAGTTTTTCTTTTACCCTAAATAACCATGTAGAAACTCTTTTGGTTCTACTTAACCTTATTCACCAAAGCTACTTATTGCCCCCATTTTGTCCTCCTGATTTCCGTCACATGCATTCCTATACCCTGTATGCTCATCGAGGGATTCACTTGATGCTCTCTGCTACATGATAGCTCCTGCCAGAGCCACACTATCCCACAACAACCACAATATATTCTCTTTCCTACTCCTGCTAGCATTGTCTAACAGGAACAGGCTGTACCTGAACCCACGTTATCTCGCTTTTGAAAGGTTCCCACTTGCCAGATGTACGTCTACCAGCCAACAGCCTCGCCCAGTCATCTTTTGAAACT
>NW_025164494.1:0-1622 GCF_004010195.1 Chiloscyllium plagiosum
GCAAGCAGTGATCTGGAGCAGGGATACTGGTGAGCAGTGATCCGGAGCGGGGATACTGGCGAGCAATGATCAAGAAGGGGGATACTGGTGAGCAGGGATCTGGAGAGGGAACACCAGTGAGCAGTGATCCAGAGCAGGGACACCGGTGAGCACTGATCCAGAGCGGGGACACCGGCGAGCAGGAATCCGGAGTGGGGTTGCTAGCGAGCAGTGATCCGGAGTGGGGTTACTGGCAAGCAGTGATCCGGAGCGGGGATACTGGCAAGCAGTGATCCAGAGCGGGGATACTGGTGAGCAATGATCTGGAGCGGGGATACTGGTGAGCAGTGATCTGGAGCGGGAATACTGGTGAGCAGTGATCCGGAGCGGGGATATTGGTGAGCAGTGATCCAGAGAGGGAACACCGGCGAGCAGTGATCCGTAGAGGGAACACCAGTGAGCAGTGATCCAGAGCAGGGACACCGGTGAGCACTGATCCGGAGCGGGGACACCGGCGTGCAGTAATCCGGAGTAGGGTTACTGGCAAGCAGTGATCCGGAGCGGGGATACTGGTGAGCAGTGAACCGGAGTGAAGACACCGGCGAGCAGTGATCTGGAGGGGGGATACCAGTGAGCAGTGATCTGGTGCGGAGACATCGCTGAGCAGTGATCCGAAGCGGGGACACCGGCGAGCAGTGATCTGGAGTGGGGATACTGGCGAGCAGTGATCCGGAGCGGGGATACTGGCGAGCAGTGATCCGGAGCGGGGATACTGGTGCACAGTGAACCAGAAAGGGGACACGGTTGAGCAGTGATCCGGAATGGGGTTACTGGTGAGCAGTGATCTGGAGCGAAGACACCGGCGAGCAGTGATCCGGACCGGGGAAACTGGTGAGCAATAATCCGGAGTGGAGACACCGGCGAGCAGTGATCCGGAGCGGAGAAACTGGTGAGCAGTGATCCAGAGAGGGAACACCGGCGAGCAGTGATCCTGAGTGGGGAAACTAGTGAGCAGTGATCCGGAGAGGGAACACCGGCGAGCAGTGATCCGGAGCGGGGAAACTGGTGAGCAGTGATCCGGAGAGGGAACACCGGCGAACAATGATCCGGAGAGGGAACACCGGCGAGCAATGATCCGGAATGTAGACACCGGCGAGCAGTGATCCGGAGCGGGGATACTGGTGAGCAGTGATCCGGAGAGAGAACACCGGCGAGCAGTGATCCGGAGTGGGGAAACTAGTGAGCAGTGATCCGGAGAGGGAACACCGGCGAGCAGTGATCCGGAGCGGGGATACCGGTGAGCAGTGATCCGGAGCGGGGATACTGGTGAGCAGTGATCTGGACGAAGGATACTGGTGAGCAGTGATCCGGAATGGGAATACTGGAGAGCAGTGATCCGGAGTGGGGTTACTAGCGAGCAGTGATCTGGTGCGGGGATACTGGTGAGCAGAGATCCGGAGAGGGAACACCGGCGAGCAGTGATCCAGAGCGGGGACACCGGCGAGCAGTGATCCGGAGCAGGGAAACTGGTGAGCAGTGATCCAGAGAGGTAACACCGGCGAGCAGTGATCGGGAGTGGGGAAACTAGTGAGCTGTGATCCGGAGAGGGAACACCGGCGAGCAGTGATCCGGACCGGGGAAAC
>NW_025164495.1:0-1622 GCF_004010195.1 Chiloscyllium plagiosum
TTAAGGCGCTCGACAAGGTTTCCCATGCGAGACAGATTAGCAAGGTTAGATGTCATGGAATACAGGGGGAACTAGCCATTTGGATACAGAACTGGCTCAAAGGTAGAAGAGAGAGTGTGGTTGTGGAGGGTTGTTTTTCAGAATGGAGGCCTCTGACCAGTGGATTGCCACAAAGAGCAATGCTGGGCTTTCTACGTTTTGGCATTTTCATAAATGATTTGGATGCGAGCATAAAATTAACAGTTAGTAAGTTTGCAGATGACACCAAAATTGGAGGTGTAGTGGACAGCAAAGAGGGTTTCCTCAGTTTCCAACAGGATCTGGACAAGTTGGGCCAATGGGCTGAGAAGTGGCAGATGGAGTTTAATTCTGATATATGCGAGGTGCTGCATTTTGGGAAAGCAAATCTTAGCAGCACTTGTACACTTAATGGTAAGGTCCTAGGAAGTGTTGCTGAACAAAGATACCTTGGAGTGCAGGTTCATAGCTCCTTGAAAGTGGAGTCGCAGGAAGATAAGATAGTGAATAATGTGTTTGGTATGCTTTTCTTTATTGGTCAGAGTACCGAGTACAGGAGTTGGGAGGTCATGTTGCGGCTGTACAGGCCAATGGTTGCGTCACTCTTGGAATATTGCGTGTAATTCTGGTCTCCTTCCTATAGGAAAGATGTTGTGACACCTGAAAGGGTTCAGAAAATATTTACAAGGATGTTGCCAGGGTTGGAGGGTTTCAGCTATAGGGAGAGTCTGAACAGGCCGGGGCTGTTTTCTCTGGAGCATCGGAGGCTGAGGGGAGACCTTAGAGAGTTACACAAAATTATGAGGGTCATGGATAGGGTAAACAGGCAAAGTCTTTTCCCTGGGATCGGGGAGTCCAGAACTAGAGGGCATAGGTTTAGTGTGAGAGGGGAAAGATATAAAAGAGACCTGCGAGGCAACTTTTCAAGGGTGATACGTGTATGGAATGAGCTACCAAACGAAGTGATGGAGGCTGGTACAATTGCAAAATTTAAGAGACATTTGGATGGGAATATGAAAGGAAGAGTTTGCAGGGATAAGGGCTGGGTGCTGGCAGTTGGGACTAGATTGGGTTGGGATATTTGGTCGGCATGGATGGGTTGGACCGAAGAGTCTGTTTCCATGCTGAACATCTCTATGACTCTATGACTCTCTCCCATATTCCTCTCAGTACTAAAGCTTTATGGATCAGAAACAGGTGACATTCGTCATTAATTTGGCCAAAAAACTGATCTAGAAGGTTCTTCTGAATGAGAAAAGTTACTCCTCTACATTTTGAATTAAAGGATGAAAATAACACCCAGTCAAACATTCTCTTCTGTAACTTTAAATGTTCCTTATCGGTTAGATGTCTTTTTTTTTCTGGCATTAAGGCTACATCGACCCTTCCCTTTCTAAGGCCTGAAAGCATCAATTGGTGAATGACTCCCGTTTAATGTTCCAGGTACACTATTTAAACGAGCGGTTAGCTATAGCCATCCGAAACAGCCCGTGATCCCCCTGTGAGGAAGGACCCCTTTTATTGTGCACTCCGAGAAAGTGGTAAATAGTTCGTATAAACTTGAAAATAGAACTGCAAAAACTACCAACTCAAAACTCCTAACA
>NW_025164496.1:0-1622 GCF_004010195.1 Chiloscyllium plagiosum
CATTTTGTTTTCAATGCCTTTGCAACAGTTTCTTTTTGTCCCGTTCATCCAGAGAAAGTTTATTTCAGACAGTTTGCTGGTTTAGTCCAACGGTGTCTTTGTTAATTTGTTCAATCCTTTAACAACTACCACAGTATAAAACCAACATTGTCGCAGTCACTCGCCTGTGTTAATTATTTTAATATGATGAGCAAACATTCGTAAATCCACATTTTTGATGTGATCGTCCACATCTCCGCTAAGTCGCTACACCATGAACTACTTAAAATGTACCATTTAATTATGCAGTATAAATATGTGCAAGACAACCATTAATAAATGAATCACACAATGAAGATCAGGGAATAAATCACAAGCGTAATAAACAAAGAAAACTAAATAAACATGCAGACAACAAAAATAGAATAAAATATATGATATTTCATCTATTTAAATTTTAATATGATCATATCTTAACAAATTGCAAAGGGAACTGCTAACTTTTCCGTTACTTTTGGACTCAAAAGTGCAAGCGATTTTTCCAGTTTTGCAGATTTGACAGGAGCACACGATAGGTTATTCAATTTGTTCGCATTCTTTAACTTTTGTCCCAACAAGTATTCCCCCTTTCCTACCACAAAAGGTGTAAGATCCTAAATTCTCATATAGAGAGTTTACTTAAAATATTCCTGTTCCGTGACTGAAATCCGAAATTTTGTGTCGTGAACCCAGGGAGGGACTGCTCCCTATTTTTAATTACATGTACATTTTATCTGTATTCATCCATCATTAAAGTGTCATGAATGCTACACGAAGGTAAATTTAATTGATGTAGACCTGTCTTGCCTGTTCAATCGAGTAACTTGTTAATCGTGCTGGCGTGTGTTTGAAGATACCAACGATGCAAAAGGCAATTCTCTCAGTGATGCCACTCACATGACTGTTATTTTTGGTTTTATCATTCATCGATCTAATATACATTAACGTGAGTGGTAAATTGAGTTAATCGTTCATTACATCACTGAGGGGAGCCAAAAAACTGTGGTATTGGAAAAACATAGCAGGTCATGAAGGCAGCATCTCAGGAGCAGGAGACTTGATGTTTCGAACATAATCTTTTCATTAATCTATTGCGATGTCGAGACATTACAAATGACAGCGTGAGTTTAGTGCTGGAAACGCACAGCAGGTCAGACAACATCCAAAGTGCAGGAGAATCGAAGCTTCAGTTAAAAGCCCTTCATCAGGAATGAGATTGTGAGCCAAGTGTGTAGTGAGTTAATTGTGAAGGGGCGGGGCTGGTCTAAAGGTAGCAGAGAATGCGACAGATAGATTAAGGTGGTGGTAAGGGTAATAGGTCGGGGAGGAGTGTGAAGCTGACAGGGAGGAAGGAACATGGACAGAAAGGAGAGTTCATGAGATCAGCGTCAAGTTGAAAATTTGGAAGTGGATAAGGTAGGAGGAGGAGAAATGAGGAAACTTCTGAAATCCACATGGAGGCATAGGATTTGAAGGACCTTGACAGAGATGAGTCGTTTTTCCTCCGGGCGTCGGGTGGTTAGCGAGTGATGATGGAGGAGTCCCAGGACCAGCATGCCCTTGGCGGAGTGAGAGGGGAAATTGAAGTGTTCGGCCCTGGCGCA
>NW_025164497.1:0-1622 GCF_004010195.1 Chiloscyllium plagiosum
CCACCCTGAACCCCTCGATTATATTCCAGTCTGCCCCTCGATCCTGGTTATCTCAAATGCTGTATGTAAACCACTCCCAACCCCTCGATTAGATTCCAGTCGGTCCCTCACTCTTGGGCATCTCATACGCTGTATCTAAACCACCCCGAACCCCTCGATTAGATTTCAGTCTCTCCCTCACTCTTGGGTATCACATATGCTTTATGTAACCCACCCTGAACCCCTCGATTGGATTCCAGTCTGTCCTTCACTCTTGGGTATCTGATATGCTGGATGTAAACCACCCCGAACCCCTCGATTAGATTTCAGTCTCTCCCTCGCTCCTGGGTATCTCATATGCACTAAATAAACCACCCTGAACCCCTCGATTAGATTCCAGTCTGTCCCTCACTCTTGGGCATCTCATATGCCAAATGTAAACCAACCTGAACCCCTCGGTTAGATTACAGTTTCTCCCTCGCTCCTGGTTATCTCATATGCTGTATATAATCCACCCCGAACCCCTCGATTTAATTCCAGTCTGTCCCTCACTCTTGGGTGTCTCATGTGCTGTATATAAACCACCCCGAACCCCTCGATTAGATTTCAGTCTCTCCCTCACTCCTGGGTATCTCATATGCTGTATGTAAACCACCCCGAACCCCTCGATTAGATTCCAGTCTGTCCCTCACTCTTGGGTATCTCATATGCTGTATATAAACCACTCCGAACCCCTCAATTAGATTTCCGTCTCTCCCTCACTCCTGGGTATCTCATATGCTCTAAATAAACCACCCTGAACCCCTCGATTAGATTCCAGTCTGTCCCACACTCTTGGGTATCAGATATGCTGTATGTAAACCACCCCGAACCCCTCGGTTAGATTTCAGTCTCTCCCTCACTCCTGGGTATCTCATATGCTGTATATAAACCACCCTGAACCCCTCGATTAGATTCCAGTCTGTCCCTCACTCTTGGGCATCTCATATGCTGTATGAAACCCACCCTGAACCCCTCGTTAGATTACAGTCTCACCCTCACTCCTGGGTGTCTCATATGTTGTATATAAACCACCCTGAATCCTCGATTAGATTCCAGTCTGTCCCTCATTCTTGGGTATCTCATATGCTGTATATAAACCACCCCGAACCCCTCGGTTAGATTACAGTCTCTCCCTCACTCCTGGTTATCTCATATGCTGTATCAAAACCACCCCTAACCCCTCGATTAGATTTCAGTCTTACCCTCACTCCTGGGTATCACATATGCTTTATGTAAACCACCCTGAAACCCTCGATTTGGTTCCAGTCTCTCCCTCGATCCTGGTGATCGCATATGCTGTATATAAAGCACCCTGAACCCCTCGATTAGATTACAGTCTCTCCCTCGCTGCTGGGTATCTCATATGCTGTATGTACACCCTGTACCCCTCGATTAGATTTCAGTCTGTCCCTCACTCTTGGGTATCTCATATGCTGTATATAAACCACTCTGAACCCCTCAATTAGATTTCAGTCTCTCCCTCACTCCTGGGTATCTCATATGCTCTAAATAAACCACCCTGATCCCCTCGATTAGATTCCCGTCTGTCCCTCACTCTTGGGTATCTGATATGCTGTATGTAAACTACCCCGAACCCCTCG
>NW_025164498.1:0-1622 GCF_004010195.1 Chiloscyllium plagiosum
GAGAATGGGTAACCTGCACACAGGCAGTCGGCCTAAGCTGGAACTGAACATGGTCGTTGGCGCTATGCGACGGCAGTGCTAACCACTGAGCCACCCTGCCACTGGAGGGAGGGTTGAGGTTTTCAGCCATCGGGTCTTGGGGTACTTGGTGCGTGCGTTCCATAGATATTCTGTGGAATTATACGTAAGCTGGCATTCTGTCTCCCGAATATGGAAGAGCCGCAACGGGAGCAATACACGAAGTAGATGACGTGTGGAGCTGCAGGTAAATTTCTGTTGAATATGGAAGGACTATTTGGGACCGTAGTTGGAAGTGAGGGGGATTTGTTGCTGGAGGTTATTCACTTTCTGTGGTGTAATGGGAAGGTGTCCGGAGTGGAGGGTGGGCTGGTTGGAGGCGTGGACCTGACAAGAAGGGTGTATGTGTGTTTGAGGTAGTCCAAGTGAATTTGAGGTCGGTGTGCAATGTGTTGGTGAAATTGATGAACGGTTCGACATCCACGTGGGAGCACGAGGCTGTACCTACAGCTAAAATGGTCTCTCTGGAAATCTGATAGTAGTGGGCAGGGAAGTATGGTGGTGAGATCTGACTGTAGTTGGCAGAAATAGTGAAGGCTGATGTATGGTATCTGGTGTTAGTTTCAGTGGAAGGTCAGGGAACTCTGGTCTTGTTTTGTGAACAGAGCTTTGGTTCCAGGGAGGAGAGAGTTGGAGGAAATGCGCAGAAGGCATAATCGAAAACGTACGAGACGAAATTGTGATCTTTAATGATAGCACTTTCTTCAATGGAACTGATCGTCCTGTGAGCAGACGCGGCGGAGGTAAAGGAATTGGGAATTAGAGATTGTGCTTTACAGGAGGCAGGGTGAGAGCGTGTGTATTCCATGAAACTGTGGGGGTCGCTTGGCTTGTAGAAGATATCCATGTTGAGTCTGTCACTGTTGATAGAGGCGGAGAGGTCCAAGAAGGGTGTATGTGTGTTTGAGGTAGTCCAAGTGAATTTGAGGTCGGTGTGCAATGTGTTGGTGAAATTGATGAACGGTTCGACATCCACGTGGGAATTTCTGATCAGTGTGACACATTTGAAAATCTCATTGGCCCCTTTGTCATCTGGTCACTTTGTCTCCAGAGTGATGTGTAATGTGTTTGTTTTTCTTCCTCACAGTTAACATACTGACGATCTACGTCCTGCTTTATAAAGATTGTGAGTTGTCTCCATGTGTCAGACGTTACCTGGGGGCCATGGCAGTGGCGGATCTACTGGTCATTGCGGAAGATTTCCTGGAACATTCTGTAATGAACATTCCATAAGCGAATTTTCCCGGAACATTCTGTGCACAACGTTCTATAACTGAAATTCCAAGGAACATCCTGCACCCGACCTTCGATAAAAGACATTCCACAGAAAAGTCTCTACCCAACATTGCATAGCTGTCATTCCCCGGAATATTCTGATCACGACATTGTGTAACTGACGTTTCCTGGGACATTTTGTCCCTGACATTATTTGTCAACGGCTGAACTTGAGTGATTTGAGACGAAAAGACAGAATTTTCCGAACTCTATTTGTGTTCAAGGAACTGCGAGAGAGTCTTTATATCAACAACGTTTTCACCCTCCGT
>NW_025164499.1:0-1622 GCF_004010195.1 Chiloscyllium plagiosum
GGCAATTCCTTGTTCTGGAAGACCAACAAGTTTGGGGCAGAACAAAGAGCGTCGTTCGCTGACCTGACGGACCTGTGTCATGGATCAGCTCAGGGCGAATCTTGGCATAAACCATTGCAACTTCCTCCAGACTTGCTTTGCAAAGGCACATTCCAAAAGGAGATGTATAACAGTAAATACCCTCTACAAAGGCAGCGTGCGGCGGTGCAGGCTGACCGGGTGTGCAATGTGGATCTGACAGTTAGTGTCCCTCTCACCACCAGACGACTTGTGATGTTTTGGTGATTGTTAGAAAGTTCTGGTGATGAGGCATTTTGCCAAATTACTTGAAAGTCTGCTCAGGGAGCCACCCGACAGGATCCACCTTTCTGTCAGTGTCTCGAGGATGCTATGTGCTGACCACTTCCTGATAGACTGGTGGTCAAAGGTGTTTCGATTTGCAAGTTTATTGATGGCAGGGTAGGTGACAACACGGGATGCTCCGACGACTTGGAGAATTCTATAGAAGCGAGGGCAGGCCCATCGATCACAACACTGTTGGCAGGTAAAACCTCGGTGCACAGTGACACTTGGTGTTTATGTAGCGAGCATCCACGCACAGCTTGATGCAGCCACACACAAAGGTGGATGTCAGGGTGAGGGCAACGCTGGCTAAGTTTTATCCCTTCCTTATCCAGCGTTTTGTACATGTGATCCCTCCAGACCCGGACTACTTTAGGCTTCCAGATGAAGTGGAAAATAGCTCTGGTGACTGAAACAGCACAGGTTCAGGGAATGGGCCAGACCTGCACAATGTCCAACAACAGAGAGAATACCTCACCCCTGATGACCAGGTTTTTACCCACAATGGAGAGGGAGCAGTGCTCCCAAAAGCTCCATTTCTGCTTCCTTTTGGTGATGCGCTCCTCTCAACATTTTGCGCATGCTCTGAACAATATCCCGTGCACCTTCAGGTTATCTGTCCTGAAGGGGAAGGGGATGAATGATCAGTTGGCCCAGTTCCCAAAGAACATAGCCTCCACTCTTGCCTTGATTTACCTTGGCTCCCGAGGAGAATTGAAGCAAAACGTCATCCAAGGGAGGCTTTGACTTGCTGGCCTCCGCTGCATGGAATAGTCACCCCTCTCATGCTAACACTCTTCCTGACGGACACATCAAAGACTCTACACTACACACAAACAAGTCAGGAGAGCGGGGATAGCCCTGCCTGACACCCGACTTGATCAGGAAACTTTCTAATTCGCACCCATTGATTGAGACTGTGCTAATGATGTTGGCGTAGAGCAGTTAGATCGAATTTCAGGTTCCCTCCCCAAAACTGTTTTTGGAGAGCATATCTCGCACGTAGGTGTGTGATACCCATCCCATCATTGGCCTTCTCCTGGTCCGGGCCGATGAGGCAGATATCCACCCCCATATCTTGCATTTAAGCGATTGCATCCCTGAGGAGCATGAGGGACTTCTAAGTTGTCATGCTCGGTACAGCACAGGGTTGGTCGGGGTGGATCACGTTGACCCAATTGGCGATGACGTCAACAGAATCAACAGATACCAATTTCCAATGCGCTCCCGCTCCCCCTCCTCTGGTAGATCAATGTGATTCTGCCTTTCATCATGGATTT
>NW_025164500.1:0-1622 GCF_004010195.1 Chiloscyllium plagiosum
TGGGATTATGACGCTTTACTGGGATGGTGACGTTTTACTGTAATGGTGCCGCTTTACTGGGATACTGACGTTTTACTGGGATGGTGACGCTTTACTCGGGTGATGACGTTATACGGGGTGGTGATGTTTTACTGGGATAATGACGTTTTACTAGGATGGTGACGTATTACTGGGATGGTGACGTTTTACTGGGATGATGACGGTTTACTGGGATGGTGACGCTTTACTGGAATGGTGACGCTTTACTGGGATGATGACGTTTTACTGGGATGGTAATGTTTTACTGGGATGATGACGGTTTACTGGGATGGTGACGCTTTACTGGAATGGTGACGTTTTACTGGAATAGTGACGTTTTACAGGGATAAGGACGTTTTACTGGGATAGTGACGTTTTACTGAGATGATGACGTTTTACTGGGATAATGACGCTTTAATGAGATGATGACGTTTAACTGGGATGGTTGAGTTTTACTGGGAAAATGATGTTTACTGGGATAGTGACGTTTTAGTGGGATGATGACGTTTTACTGGGATAATGACGCTTTACTGAAATGGTGACGTTTTACTGGGATGGTGACCTTTTACTGGAATAATGATGTTTTACTGGGATGGTGACGTTTTACTGGGATGTTGACGTTTTCCTGGGATAATGACGTTTTACTGGGATGATGACGTTTACGGGGGTGGTAACGTTTTCCTGGGATAATGACGTTTTACTGGGATGATGACGTTTTCCGGGGATAATGATTTTTTACTGGGATGATGACGCTTTATTGGGATGATGATATTTTATTGGGATTGTGACGATTTACTGGGATGATGACGTCTTACTGGGATAATGACGTTTTACTGGAATGGTGACGTTTTAATGGGATGATGACGCTTTTCTGGGATGCTGATGTTTTACTGGGATGGTGACGTTTTACTGGGATGATGACGTTTTACTGGGATAATGACGTTTTACGGGTATAATCACGTTTTACTGGGATGATGATGTTTTAGTGGGATAATGACGTTTTACTCGGATGGTGACGTTTTACTGGGATAATGGCGTTTTACAGGGATGGTGACGCTTTACGGGGGTGGTGATGTTTTACTGGGATAATGACGTTTCACTGGGATGATGACGTTTTACTGGGATGGGGACGTTTTACTGGGATAATGATATTTTACTGGGATAATGACATTTTACTGGGATGGTGACGTTTTACTGGGATAATGATGTGTTACTGGGATGATGACGTTTTACTGGGATGATGACGTTTTACTGTGATGGTGACGTTTTACTGGGAAGGTGACGTTTTACTGGGATGATGACGTTTTACTGGGATAATGACGTTTTACTGGGGTGGTGACATTTTACTGGGATAATGACGTTTTACTGAGATGGTGACGTTTTACTGGGAAGGTGACGTTTTACTGGGATGGGGACGTTTTACTGGGATGACGTTTTACTGGGATGGGGACGTTTTACTGGGATGATGACGTTTTACTGGGATAATGACGTTTTACTGGGGTGGTGACATTTTACTGGGATAATGACGTTTAACGGGGATGGTGACGTTTTACTGGGATTATGACGCTTTATTGGGACGATGATGTTTTACTGGGATGGTGACG
>NW_025164501.1:0-1623 GCF_004010195.1 Chiloscyllium plagiosum
AAGCGTTATAAAACGCCTTGCTCAAGTCCATGTAAATGACATCTGCAGCCCTTCCCTTATCAATCAACGTTGTCACTTCCTCAAAGTTTATTCAGTTGCTAAGGCATGATCTTCACTGTAAAAAACCATGCTGCCTATCACAGATAAACCCATATTCTTCAAACGTAAACAGATCCTGTCCCTCAGTATATTCTCCAGTAACTCCCCGACTGTCATCAGGCTCACCGGTTTGTAATTACTTGGAATATCGTTGCTGCCCTTCTCAAAAACGGGAAGAACATTAGAAATTCCCCAAATCTCCGAGACCTCACCCGTGTAAAATGTTGCTGAAAAGTTGTTTTAAAGTCCGTCGGTATTTTTTCCCTCGCTTCCCTTTGTAACGTGGGATAACTCCTGTCAGGACTTGGGGATTTGTACACTTTAATACCTTCTAAAACATTCAACACCTCCTCTCTCCTTCTGCCGACCTGACCTAGAGTAATGAAGCGTCTATCGTAACTTCAATATCATTCATTCCCGCTCCTCGGTGAATAGCGATGCAAAGTATTCATTCACAATCTCAATAATTTCTTCTGACTTCATGCCTAACTTACCTCTTTGTCCTTCAGTGGACCAAGCCTTTCTATAATTACGGCCTTGCTCCTTATATGGGAATAAAAGGTATTGGAATTTTCCGTAATCATTGTTGATAAAGATATTTTATGACACCTTTTACTCTTAATTCGTCATTACAGATTGGACTTTCTTGCCCGAAATTCTCCCAAGGAATTTGTCTGTCTTCAGTCGCCTGGAACTTATGTATGCTTCCGTTTTCTTCTTTGCTCGTCTCACAATTACACCTGTCATCCACGGTTCCCTAATCTTGCCATGTTTATCCCTCACTTTCACAGGGACAAATCTGTTGTGCCCTTTAGTCAATCTTCCATAAAGGCCGCTCACAACAAAAGTTGATTTACCCACAAATAGCTGCTCTTCATCTACACTCCCCACCTCCTGACAATTTTTGCTACGGTTGTCCTTCGGTCAATTTCAGATGCTTCGTTCAAAAACCCCCTCGTCTTTGTCCATAAACATTCTCAAACTTACCGAATTGTGATGAAAATTCACAAAGTAATCACCTACTGAAACATAAAACACCTGGTCGGGAGCATTCCCCAAGACCAGGTCCAGTGTGGCCCCTTCCGCTGTTGAAGTACTTGCATATTGCTCTAGAAAACACTCCTGGATGCTCCTTACAAATTTTGCTCCAGCCAATCCTCCAGCACTAAGTGAATCCCAGTCAACGTTGGGAAAATTCAAATCTCTCATCACCAGCAGCCTATTGCTCCGACATCTTTCCATAATCTGTTGAAACATTTGTACCTCATTCACACGCTCGATGTTGGGAGGCTGTTCGTACAGGCCCATTATTGCTAACACACTGTTCGTTTCTGACCTCTGCCCATATTGCCTCACTGCTCGAGTCCTCCATCGTGCCCTAATTCACCATAGCTGGGATATACGCTCTGACTAGTAATGCAATTCGTCCACCTCTTTTACCTCCCTCTTTACCCTGCCTGAAGTATCGATTCCTGAGATGTTTAGAGGTCTATCGTGCCCTTGCCTCAACCAAGTATCAGTAAT
>NW_025164502.1:0-1623 GCF_004010195.1 Chiloscyllium plagiosum
AATGGCTGGATGCCACATTGAGATGAGAACACAGGCGATGTGAGGTGGGAATTTTCTGTACATCAGTAACAGTCACAAGAAAGGGAATACAAAGGCTCAGCAGAAAGTGTAGGCAACCATTCCGAGTAAGGAACAAATAAAAACAAAACAAATGTGGTTTGAACAACTGGGAAACTACAAATTCTTTCAACCACAACCATCTCAAAGATATCAATGTAAAAACGAAAATCCATCAATAATTGTCTCAGTTACACGCTGGTAAACTGACGTAATCTCACTGTTAGAGTCAGCAACAGGACGGATTGTAGATTTGGAATTCAGAGACCTTGATAAGCAGATCAGGAAAATCAAAGGGCTCCACAATTCATTTACTTAACTTGGAAAAGAGAGATAAAGCAATGACGCAGATATTTATGATCAGGGACTTTCAGATTTAATGTTTATTCAAAGGCACACTTAGAGATTTCACAAAACATATTGGGCTGCTTGGCGTGAGAAAGATGTGATTATTCTCACCTTCACCAGAGTGACGGCAGCGCTGTAGAAAATACTCAGGAATAACAAGGTGATGAACGTGGAAGCAGTTGTCCAGATGTTGCTGTTATCATCCTCATAGTCTTCAATCCAAGTGCGATCTATTGAATATAAAGCCGAGAGGACACATTGAGATTGTTTATTGATCCAGATCGATCTATCTGCCTCCAAGTCATGTAACTAGAGACCATTACATCTTCATAAAGCAGTCAGGTATTTCTCAAGTGTGACTCTTATCTGTATCTATTAGTGCATTATTGACTCTCGGCAAGAAATTACAAATACTAACTGCACATGTTCTTTCTTCATTGTCCATGTCAGAACGATTTAAATTATTTTTCTTTTCATCTATTATTTAAGGATAATATTACTTGAGGAATGCTTACTACGAATGATTATTTTAATTAAAACATTATATTTTAAATATAGGCTGTGACAGCACTTTAGTTGAAAATTGTTGGCCATCACTGAATAAAAGTTCTAATGTGATTCTCATCTTTATGTATTGGTGACCAATTGCTTGGTAAATCATTAATATAAGTGACATCGCAGTCAGGAGATTGCTTAATATTTTTGTTTGTAGGATCTGTATATTTAGGAATGAGTTTTTGTACACGTGTCCCTTAATTTCTTTGATTTACTGCTTGGTGTGTTTGGTTTTCCTTTAATGTTTGTGCATGTGGTTATGAGAGTCTCTTACTTCACTCTTACCCATGTTGGAGTCTGTGCATGAATAAACATATTCCTGATCCTTTTCTGCTGGTGTGCTCATGTGTTTGTGCACCTAAATTTTGGTCTTTTCGCATTGTGTAAGCATCATCATGCTAATATGCCACTTCGTTGCTGCCTATGCTTATCTTGTAAAGTCTTTGTGAGTGTTCACTTTTCATTAATGCTATCTAAAATGTGTGCTTATGTGTCGTTTCAGATCCTACCTAAACTAGGTTATTTTCATGTTTATGCTTAATAAATGTTAGCATGCAATGTTATGTTTTGATGGATGTTTATAATTATATGATGATGTTTGCTTGTGTGGCAATCTTTACCAAACCATCCCCTGATAAGCTTGTTTGTGTTATTGTTTGTGGA
>NW_025164503.1:0-1623 GCF_004010195.1 Chiloscyllium plagiosum
CATATACACGCACACATACAGACACACACACATAAACACATATACATACACAAACAGCTATACACACACACACACAGACACACACACACACACACAAAATGCTGCCAAGCACAAGTCAAGTTTTATGCAGTGACTTCGTCGATGGAGTTAGCTAATGTCCTTTAGGGAAGGAAACTGCCATCCTTACCTGGTCTGGCCTACACGTGACTCCAGACCCATAGCAATGTGGTTGACTCCTAACTGCCCTCTGGGTAATTAGGTATGGGTAATAAATGCTGCCTGACCAGCGACACCCTCATCCCATTAATGAATTTTTAAAAAGCTGAACCAATCGCAATGACTGTTACTGTCCAGGTACTGCTAAACCATGGTCAAATCTCTCATCTGTTACAGAAAACATTGGCTGTGCACACTGACAGGCTGCATCAGGTCGAGCAGGAGCTACTGGAGAGGCGCAAGTTACAGGAAGACTTAAAACAAGAACTCCTGTCAGTCCGTTATAACACGGGAAACCTGTCCAGTCGGCTATCATTCCTAGAGACTGGCCAAAGCACCCCGTGCCTCTACAGAGGCGTCAGTAACTCAGGTGAGTGCAATGGGGTTTAGGAATTGACAGACAATTCATATTCTCAAGAAATGCTAACTGTTGATGTCCCATCCCATTCTGAGTGTGGGAACCATTCGACGTTCGGAGTTAGATCCTGTTACAAAGCAGAGGTTGATCCCCCCATCCGAGAACTAAAACTGAAACATCCAAAGGGGAGCACCTCACCCTGTAACCTGTAAAGAGAGCGTGAAAGGTGGTGTGACCTGCTTTTCAGCAACTTCTTGTGGTTGAATAAAATAAACCCCTGACACTCACTTTAAAATCAACAAGTAACAATCTACTTATCTAACTCTAACAGTGAACAACGTAACTAAACTGTTCACAAACTGAATAAACCCCACCTAACTAACTATTCCCAAATAAAACAAGATTCTAATAATATGCTGTTCCAATAAATACAAATCCCACTCATTCAACAAAAATAGAATTTAATCTCTCATAATTACAGACAGGTTAAGTGCCTTCTGGAATATTCTGTCCCTTCCCCCATTGAGTCTTCCATCAGGAATGCCTTTTTTCGTTGTTGGTACTGTTGTTATTTCGATGGTGCTTCCTCTAAGACGTAGAAGACACTGTGAGAGCCAGAAATTCTCGAGAGAGAGAGAGAGAGAGAGAGAGAGCTGAGGGCCGTTAGTTCTGGCTTGCTCTGGGGTCTTTATCCAACTGCCCCCTTCTTTTATAGCTGTGATGACATAATATTTCTTACAATAGGATCAGTCCTACGTTGTCAAAACCATCAGGTTTAAATTTAATGGATGTTCAGTATCTAAGTACCTGGTTCAAATTGATTGGCTAAATTCAAAAGGCGGTTGCTGAGCAACTCAGCCAGGCCAGCAGGGGCTGACCGGCTCTCCCAGTCACCGCCCATTTCAATTCCCCTAACCACTCCTTTTCCAACATGACCATCCTTGGCCTCCTCCATGCCTCAATGAACCACAGTGCAAATTGGAGGAACAACACCTCATCCTCTGCCTGGGCAGCCTACAGTCTAGATGACTCAACTCCAATTTCAAATA
>NW_025164504.1:0-1623 GCF_004010195.1 Chiloscyllium plagiosum
ATTGCAAGCTGGTTAGGTACACATTGATTGCCCGTAGGAAGTGCAGTTATCATCAGTTTCTCGTCCTTTCCAGCTTTCCTTCCTTCTCCTCCTGTTGCTCTCCACCACCCTGATGTCCAGCTGAAGTCTGGCTGTCTAGCCCGGTACCGTCGTGGTTATAGAGGAGACTACAGTCTCTGAGACATGCTCTGAAGAGGGCGTGGCTGGAGAGATCCAGACAAAGATCCATTGACTTGGAATGCTGACTGCATTGCCCCCAACATCCCTGGGGGTAATATGCCTCTCATACCAGCGTTTCTACCCTTGGTGAAGAGATGAATAAGAGCCCTGAAGCACATGTCAGGCGAGTTCCTGAGTTTCGAGCTTCTTGTTCATCTTGATGGTTCAGGTATTAGGGCTGAAGCTTCCTGGCCTGGAGGTGAAAGCATTGTGGCTGCTGCGGGGATAGCAAGCAACATCACCTTCTGTGACTGACTGTGCACCAACCTGCACATTATAGGGAGCAGTAGCTCACAGTTGCTTTACATTTGCTCAGTGGTATATAGGGTTCCCTGTGCCACACACATACAATCATTGCCTATCCCCCAACCTTGCACCATTGGGTATCCTGCATCTTAAAGGCATAAGCTCACGCTTCTTTGTTCTCTATAGTTAATGAGAAAGTGATCAATTTCTATCTATCTTCTGGCACACAGGAGCTCCATGCAGTGCTGCACAATGAAATATCCTATGTTAGCAAAGCTGCTCACTTTCACCTGGAAGGATTCACAAAAGGTGGAATCTCAGAGGTCACTGCAGTGTGGGCTATCATGCCACTGCCAACTGACAGTGATTAATGCTTGTTAAGTTCCTTGTTGTTGACCCATCTTGCCTCATTAACATTCTGCTTCTGATCTTACCAAATTTGCCAATAAACTGGAAAATCAGATGTGGGATCCATACATTCACCGATCCCTATCGACCCTCCTGACATCTCAACAATGCACTGGCATTGCTCTCTAGAAGGGTTGATTTGCCCAGCAGGACTGCTCACTTGCCCTCTCAGTGTGCATTCACTAGCACCTACCACGTTGTCTGCAGCATGCATGCCTTGGAGATGCCTTGTAGCGTCAATTGGTGGAGTCACATAGCTGGGTAAGTGGTCATGCTGCTCCTGAGATGAGGAGACGGTCTGCATGTTGTCAATTTGAATGTCATGTCATGCTGCAGCAATGCTCATACCTAACATGAAGCATATCTGCAGCCAGCAGTCTGCCATGTCCCAAAGTCACTCCTCAATGACATCCATGGGAGGCTCATCAAACAGGGTTAGTCAAGGGCAGCCTCCTATACTGTTCCAGCACTTTGGCCACAGTCAGGGGCATTGTCCCTCTCCACTCCAGGGAGCAGGCCAGGATTAGTCTCATATTTCCATAGGGGCCAGTCCTGGAGTGAGGGGAGGTCCAAGTTGGACATGTGGAGTCAGCAGTCAGAGGTCTGGGCAGCTCTTGGCTGGATAATGAGATCACTCAAGGAGGTAGGCCATAGTCATCCTGTCGGGTCAGACCACAGAAAATAAGCGGGAACATGGGGACGACAAGGGGGAAAAGACTGTCAGCCCACACTCTGAGCTACTCCCTGAGT
>NW_025164505.1:0-1623 GCF_004010195.1 Chiloscyllium plagiosum
ATAAGATGGTAAGCGTAAAAGGGAATACATGAATCAGAAAATTGCAACATCTTAACAAAAACATAAATTAATCAGCAATTAAGACATCAGAACATAAGAGAGGTAGACTCGGGGACTGAGGAAACCAGAGTGTGGAAGCCATTTTCTTGATTATGGTTATCCTCTCAGTGGGGGAACTATTTTTCTGAAGTGCCCCTCACCAAGCAGAACAATCGTACTTGGCATGTAGCTGTGAGAGTCTGGCTTGCATGATCCTAGACATAGATTCTTTCCTCTCTCATTAGGAACAATGCCAAAGTGCAGCTTCTCTGTCAACGGCGCCTCGGTTTGCCTGCTCAATGTTTCCCCACTGTCATGTATTGAGAGAGCAAGTAGCTTCGTTGCTCGAACATGTTTAGCTCCATATATTAGTTTATGGTGTATTACCAATGTGTGTGGTTCCTTTAATAAAGGACATCTGTTTGATATGTGTAACGGATCTTTGTAAAAAGCATTTTGCGTGATAACTTTCATTCCGGTCCACATTTGTTATACGTAGCACCATATAGGGCTGATGCTGATAGCTAAACCGTGTTTCAGCAGCTCCTGAGCCCATCCTGACACTTCGTAAGTAATGGTCAGCCTGTGTCTCAGCCTGGTTTTTGGTTCCTACATAGATCTGTAAATTTCTGCTGTGCTTCGGAGTCCTACCGATCCACGGTTAGGACAGAGGTTCTACCTATGACACAGCTTGAAATAAAATCTTTACTGCTCGCGTTCAGCCTCTCAAGATTTCGTTGAACAACTGGCATTTTCGCTTTCAATGGATGACCTTGTGCGAACCGATGTTAGTGTCATCAATAACTTGAATTGGTGTATGAGAAAAGGTGAGTATTGTGTAGAGCTAATCAAATCGCTAAAATTGATTAAGGGCATGATCCTGACCTGAGCCTGCAGGCTGATCCCCTGAGGGAAGACGAAATAATGAAATGATCACATGAAAGTAGTACATTTGGTTAAGGATTTAATCCTGACTTGACCCTGCTGGCTGTTCCCCTGAGGCAAGGCAAAATAATAGGCAGAGAGTGTCTCTTAATGTATAAATTGGCAAACTCCTGATCTCAGCCTGAAGGCTCATTCCTTGTTGCGCGATGGAAGATGGGCAGATCTAAATGCCTCGGATTAAAAACGTTGCTGATTGCCAGGCTTGGTGAAGCCTTGCTGAATTGGACCCAGTGCCAGAGTTTTATCTATTTTTTATTGTTGTTTGGCTTTGCTTGTGTCTTCTTTGTTTGCCTGCAGGTGACTGCTCTGCGTCTGGGACCTCCGAGGTGAGGAAGCGATCGAATCACTCTACAAACAAGATCAAAGTACAGCCCTGGCTTTCGAGACAATCTCGTGTAGACGTGTCGCCGTACTTTTGCCCGCTCAGAGGAGACTATGTTTTGCCATGGTAAACAGACGAGGTGCAACATTTAAGGTCAGAAATTCAGTTGTTGAGTTTACGGAAGAGGCAAAGAGCCATCAACCCCCGATAAACATAATCGAGATCAGCGTCCAGGGAACTCTTTCGTAAACCCTCCCACCATACCAGCACCCGAATCCCCTATATTCCTCTGTTATCGCTTGCTAAACGAGCAGGAG
>NW_025164506.1:0-1623 GCF_004010195.1 Chiloscyllium plagiosum
CATCAGATTTGTCCCACGCGCTAATACCATTTCATAAGACAACCTTGACATAATCCTTAACGAATATAGGCACGCCACCTGCTGCTCCTTCTTGTCTGAATACTGAGTAGCTTTGGACATTTAACACCCTAGTCCTGACCTTCATGTAACCACATTTCAGTCATGCCCACCATGCCATACCTATTTATACCTGTTAGCGCTATCAGCTCATTCATTTTATTCCAAATACTGCACACATTTAGTTAGAAAACGTTTTAACATAAGTTCTATCGATTTATCTTTCTCTTTTAATACTTATGTGCACAGGCGCTCCATCCTTATTTATTGATCCCTGATAATAGTGAACCTATCATTTACTCCAACTTTCAACTCACATTTTTAAAAATGTTCCCTTAGCATGGTCATTACAATGGTTCTGTATGTTTAATTGACAAACCTTTACTTTCTGTTCATTTTCTAACCTGCTGATTTGGTTCCCATCCTCCTGCATCATTAGCTTAAATCTGCATGATCACATCTCCCTTCCAGGACGTTGGAGCCCTCCAGTTAAACTGCACACTTTCCTTTTTGTACAGTTCCCACCTGCATTGAACGCGATCGGAATCATCCAAAAATCAGAAACCCTCCTCCCAAACTAATTCTTTGCCACATATTCAACGTGACTATCCTCCTCCTCCTTGTCTCACTTCCAGATGGCCCGGGAGTAATCCCAAGAACATAATCCTAGAGATCCTCATTTTAAACTCACTCCTAACTCCCTTAACTTTCTTTGCAGGTTCTTCCAACCTTTCACTCTTCTTACCTATGTCATTGGTGTCAATGTGAACCACGGCCGCTGACTGTTTACCCTTCCACTTCAGTATGCCCTGAGCATGCTCGGAGTCATTCTTGATCCTGGCGCTGACCACCCTTTTTATGAAGAAATCATAGCATCATAGAATCCCGACGGTGGGAAAACAGGCCATTTCAGACAGCACGTCCACACTGACCCATTGAAGAGTAACTCATTCCGACCCATTCCCCTACTCTGTTACTCTACATTTACCCCTGACTAATGCACCTAAGCGGCACATCGCTGACCACTATTGGCGAAACACAAACAACCCAGACCCATTCCTCTACATTATGTTGAATCTGCTTACTCACAAGAGATAATGTCAGAACTACCGAGCATTTCCAGCATCTTCTGGTTTTGTCACCGATGTTGATTGCATATTGATAAAAACGTGTGCAACACAGAATGGAAAGAAAAACAAGGTGAATTTAAACTCTCAAGAGAAAACTAATTATTTGGTCGTTCAATGATCCCTGTAAAGGTTCATGACATTACTGCTGTTCCTTCCATGGACATTTTGTTCACTTTCCCAATCCATGAATAAAGGAGGTTTTTACATTTCTTTGGAAACGTTGCACATTTACTCATTCATATGGGAATGTGATAATATTTCAGTCTTTCATCTCAGTCCAATTACAGAGAATTATTCACAAAATGCACACACACATACATACATATACACGCATATGCATACACACATGCAAGCACATACACAGACACACACATACACACAATGTAATTCTTTGTCGAAGAACACCAGTAACAATGTAAGTAATTGGAATGATAAC
>NW_025164507.1:0-1623 GCF_004010195.1 Chiloscyllium plagiosum
GTGCAGCGATTGTGAATGAGTGAATCAGTAACAGAGTGCAGTGATTGTGAATGAGTAAATCCGTAATAGTGTGCTGTGATTGTGAATGAGTGAATCAGTAACAGAGTGCAGTGATTGTGAATGAGTGAATCAGTAATAGTGTGCAGCGATTGTGAATGAGTGAATCAGTAACACAGTGCTGTGATTGTGAATGAGTGAATCAGTAACAGAGTGCAGTGAATGTGAATGAGTGAATCATTAACAGTGTTCTGTGATTGTGAATGTGTGACTCAGTAACAGAGTGCAGTGATTGTAAATGAATGAATCAGTAACAGACGCTGTGATTGTGAATGAGTGAAGCAGTAAAAGAGTGCAGTGATTGTAAATGAGTGAATCAGTAACAGAGTGCAGTGATTGTGAATGAGTGAATCAGTAACAGAGTGCAGTGATTGTGAATCAGTGAATCAGTAACAGATTGCAGTGAGAGGGAATTAGTGAATCAGTAACAGAGTCCAGTGATTGTGAATGAGTCAATCAGTAACAGTGTGCTGTGATTGTGAATGAGTGAATCAGTAACAGAGTGCAGTGATCGTGAATGAGTGAATCAGTAACAGATTGCAGTGAGAGGGAATTAGTGAATCAGTAACAGAGTCCAGTGATTGTGAATGAGTGAATCAGTAACAGTGTGCAGTGATCGTGAATGAGTGAATCAGTAACAGAGTGCAGTGATCGTGAATGTGTGAATCAGTAACAGAGTGCAGTGAGTGTGAATGAGTGAATCAGTAACAGAGTGCAGTGATTGTGATTGAGTGAATCAGTAACAGAGTGCAGTGACGGTGAATGTGTGAATCAGTTACAGACTACAGTGACTGTGAATGAATTAATCAGTAACAGTACAGTGACGGAATGAATGAATCAGTAAAAGACGCTGTGCTTGTGAATGAGTGAAGCTGTAACAGAGTGCAGTGATTGTGAATGAGTGAACCAGTAATAGTGTGCTGTGATTGTGAATGAGTGAATCAGTAACAGTTTGCTGTGATTGTGAATGCGTGAATCAGTAACAGTTTGCTGTGATTGTGAATGATTGAATCAATAACAGAGTGCAGTGATTGTGAATGAGTGAATCAGTAACAGAATGCGATGAGAGTAAATGAGTGAATCAACAACAGAGTGCAGTGATTGTGAATGAGTGATTCAGTAACAGAATGCGATGAGAGTGAATGAGTGAATCACCAACAGAGTGCAGTGATTGTGAATGAGTGAATCATTAACAGAGTGCATTGATTGTTAATGAGTGAATCAGTAACAGAATGCGATGAGAGTAAATGAGTGAATCAACAACAGAGTGCAGTGATTGTGAATGAGTGATTCAGTAACAGAATGCGATGAGAGTGAATGAGTGAATCACCAACAGAGTGCAGTGAGTGTGAATGAGTGAATCAGTAACAGAGTGCAGAGCGTGTGAATGTGTGAATCAGTAACAGTGTGCAGTGATCGTGAATGAGTGAATCAGTAACAGAGTGCAGTGATTGTGAATGAGTGAATCAGTAACAGAGTACCGTGATTCTGAATGAGTGAATCAGTAAAAGTGTGCAGTGAGTGTGAATGAGCGAATCAGTAACAGAGTGCAGTGATTGTGAATGA
>NW_025164508.1:0-1623 GCF_004010195.1 Chiloscyllium plagiosum
AAGGCACTGAAGGAAAATAGAGAGAAGTTGATCGGTTTGTTCATATGAGGCAGTCTATATCCAATCATATTTAGCTGGTACCTGAAGCAATACTGTGCATGTTACTGATAGTTATCCAGAAAGCAGTCACAATTTCTTCACCATAGGGAAATCAGTGGTTCTCACGTTATTCGAAGGAGATACACTGGGTGGATGACTCTCAGAGGGAAACATCATCACAACGGCTGAAAAGTTCCTCAGGTGTTGAAGAGCTTTTCACTCTGCATTCTTTGTGAACCTCAGAAAACAGTGCAGCTTCAAGGATATTTATAAATGAGTGACAAATTTACAATGGTAATGCACTGATAGTTGGTCAAAACGATACCTCCAAGGGGATGCAGCTGTTCTCATTTTCGAATTGTATTATCAGTCACAAGAAATGTATTGAGAATTAAACAGGGTACTTCACTTTATTCCTGATATAGGCTAACATTTGCCCTCATTTGGAGCAGACTCTAAGTCATGCAGAATCATACAATCATACAGTCCAGAAAAAGGCCATTCAGCCCACTGTCTCTGCATCAGCTCTTTGAAGGAGTAACCAGTTAGTCTCCCTTATTCCCCCATAGGCCTGCAATTTATTTTCCCTTTTAAGCATATATCAAATTGCTTTTAGAAAGTTACCAATAAATTTGTATCTACCAACCAATCAGGAGTGGCATGTTACTGTGAGAATGAAGGATAGATATGGCAAGTCATGTGATCCTTGGATGACCAGGGATGCTATGACTTGGTCAAAAAGAGAAAGGAAGCAAACGTAAGGTCCAGGAGGATGGGAACTGACAAAGCTCCTAAATTATGCAAGGAAAGTAGGAAAGAACTTAAACAAGAAATTAGAAGGACTAAAAATGGCCATGAAAAGTAAGCAGCAAACAGGACAAGAAGAATCCCAAGGCATTTTTATGCATATATAAAAAGCAGAGAGTAGCCAGGAAAAGGAAATGCCCACTCAAGGACAAAGGAAGGGATCTATGTGAGGAGCCAGGAGAGATGGTGAGGTCCTAAACAAAGACTTTGTGTTGGTATTCACCAAAGGGAAGGAATCAGTGAAGGATGATCTCAGGGAAGGGAATGTTGAATTTCTAAGCCAAGTTCCCGTTAAAAAGGAAGAGGTGTTGTGTGTCTTAAAAAGTATTAAGGTAGACAGGTCCCCTGGTCCTGATGGAATATATCCCAGAATATTGAGGGACGCAAGAGAACAAATTATTGGAGCACTGATAGACATCTTTGTATCTTCTTTGGCCACAGGTGAGGTCACAGAGAAGTGGACAATAGCCAGTGTTGTCCCATTGTTTAGGAAAGGTAGCAGGGAGAATCCAGGAAGTTATAGGCCTGTGACTCTCATGTGGATGATAGGGAAATTATTGGAAAAGATTCTCAGGGACAAGATCCATACTCATTCTGAAGCAAGTAGATTTATTAGCGATGGACAACATGGTTTTGTGCAGGGGAAATCGTGCCTCAATAACTTGATTGAGTTTTTTGAGGAGGTAACAAAAATGATTGTTGAGGGAAAAGTGGTTGATGTTGTCTAAGTGGATTTCAGTAAAGCCTTTGACAAGGTCCCTCATGGCAGACTGGTAC
>NW_025164509.1:0-1623 GCF_004010195.1 Chiloscyllium plagiosum
CCACGCATCCTCTCTCGCCTCCCCTTCGATATGACAAGGTAGATGCTACAGCAGGCAATCAGCTGCCAGTCCAGCCCCTCCCTAAGCTTTGTATCTGTAATAGCTATAATATCCCAGTCACATGTTCCGATACATGCCTTGAGTTCATCTTCCTTACATTGAAATAAATGCAGTCTAATCATCAGTTTTCCCTATTCCCTTCTCTATTCTTGCCTGCCTTGTCTGTTCAAGTTGCTCTCTTTAACTTGTGTTCCAGCCTCAATCTTCTTTCTAACCGTACGACTGTTTAAGGTGCAACACACTGCCAGAGTAGTTTGTATCCTCTCGAGCAGCTCCAGCAACTCTCCCCACCAGGATATGGGTTCCCCCTCCTCTCCCAGTTCAGGTGTCTTCCCCACCCTGTCTCCCTGTGAAGACACCTTCAGGGATCTATGGATTTGTCAACCAAGTTCCCTGTGTTCCTCAATACTCTGCAATGACCAATTATTCATTGTGTCTGTCCTTCGCTTATCATTCCCACAACGTATTACTTCACATTTCCTGTCATCTGTAAACCTATTAATGATACATTCTGCGTTCACATCGGAGTTATTATTTGACAGAATAACCACCAATGGTTCCTGCACAGATCCCTGTGGTACACCCGCTGATGAAAGAATTTCAAACACGCAGAAGTCTATCCAACAATTTTGTATCCAATTTATCATCTTGCTTTAGATAGTAATGGCTCTTCCCTTTTGGACCAACCTTCCATGTGGGACCTTGTCAAAGGCCTTAATGAACTCCATGTAAACCACATCACCTGCACTACCCTCATCAATATTTTTAGACACCATTTTAAAAAACTGAAGTGAATTCCTCAGACATCTTCCTGTACTAAATCTGTGATGACTAAGCCGAGTTGATCCCTGCCTTTTCAAGTAGGGATTCATCCTCCGAATTGTTCCCAATAATTTCCCTCCCCCTGCTGTCGGACTATCTGCTCTGTAATTACCTGGCCTATCCCTGCTGCTCTTCTTGAACAAAGGAACCACATTAGCTATCCTCCAGTCATTTGGCACTTTATCTGTGGCCAGCAAAGTATTAAAAATATCCACCAGAGACGCAGCAATTTCCTCCCTTACCTCCCATAGCAGCCTTGAATACATTTCATTGGGCACTGGGGATTTCTCCACCTTTATGCCTGTGAAAACATTTAATATCTCCTCCTTATTGATCTTGACATGCTCTCGAACATCACCATCCCGACTGAAATCCCCGGCTACAATGCCTTTCTCCTGTGTAAATACAGATGGGACGTATTCATTGAACTACTTTCTCTGGCTCCAAGCACAGAATGTCCCTTTGGTTTTCAACGGGCCACACTCTTTACTTTGGAAACCTCTTCCTCTAACTACACTCAAAAAATACTTTGTGGCCTTTCCTTAACAGTATCTGCCAGTTTCATGACAATTCTTTGCCCATCATTTTTAAGGACTCCCTTGCACACTCTATACTTTTGAAGGGCTTCAACTGTTTTCATTGCACTGTATTACTTTATCAAGCTCCCGATATCGCCTGACCAGTATTCGCTGGAGTTACTGCCTTTGACATTCACTCTTCAGGGAACACATGAGACTTGAA
>NW_025164510.1:0-1623 GCF_004010195.1 Chiloscyllium plagiosum
AAATGCTACAGGAAAGATAGAAAGAGAGGCAAGCGAGGAGGGGGAGTGGCATTTTTGATAAGGGACAGCATTACAGCTGTGCTGAGGGAGGATTTTCCCAGAAATACATCCTGGGAAGTTATTTGGGTGGAACTGAGAAATAAGAAAGGGATGACCACCTTACTGGGATGGTGTTGTCGACCCCCTAACAGTGAGAGGGAAATTAAGAGACAAACTTGGAAGGAGAACTCAGCTATCTGTAAGAATAATAGGGTAGCTATGATAGGGGATTTTAACTTTTCAAACATCGACTGGGACTACCATAGTGTTAAAAGTTTAGGTGGAGAAGAATATCTTAAGTGTGTACAAGTAAACTTTCTGGTTTAGCATGTGGATGTACCTGTGAGAGAAGGTGCAAAATTTGAACTACTTTTGGGAAATACGGCAGGGCAGGTGACTGAGGCGTCAGTGGGGGAACACTTTGGGGCCAGCGACCATAATTCTATTCGATTTAAAATAGTGATGGAAAAGGATAGAGCAGATCTAAAATTTGAAGTTCTAAATTGGAGAAACGCCAATTTTGACGGTATTAGGCAAAAAACTTTCGAAAGCTGATTGAAGGCAGATGCTTGCAGGTAAACGGACAGCTAGAAAAAAGGGAAGACTTCAGTAATGAGATAACAAGAATCCAGAGAAAGTATATTCCTGTCAGCGTGAAAGGGAAGGCTGGTATGTATAGTGAATGCTGGATGACTAAAGAAATTGAGAGTTTGGTTAAGAAAAAAGAAGGAACCATATGTCAGGTACAGACAGGATAGATCGAGTGAATCCTGAGAAGAGTACAAAGGAAGTAGGTGTATAGTTAAGAGGGAAATCAGGAGGGCAAAAGGGGGCATGAGAAAGCTTTGGCAAATAGGATTAAGGAGAATCCAAAGGGGTTTTACAAATATATTAAGGACAAAAGGGTAATGAGGGAGACAATTAGGCCGCTTAATGATCAGCAAGGCGGCCTTTGTGAAGAGCCACAAAAAATAGTGGAGATACTAAATGAATACGTTGCATCTGTATTTACTGTGGAAAAGGATGTGGAAGTTGTAGACTGTAGGGAATTAGATGCTCACATCTTGCAAAATGTCCAGATTACAGAGGAGGAATTGTTCGATGTCTTGAAAAGGTGAAAGGTGGATAAATCCCAAGGACCTCATCAGACGTAACCTAAAACTCTGTGGGAAGATAAAGACATAATTGCTGGGCCTCTTGCAGAGATATTTGTATCATTGCTAGTCACAGGTGAGGTGTTGGAAGACTTGAGGTTGTCAAACGTGGTGCCACTGTTTAAGAAGGGCGATAAAGACAAGCCAGGGAACCATAGACCGGTGAGCCTGACGTCAGTGGTGGGCAAGTTGTTGGATGGAATACTGAGGGACAGGATGTACATGTATTTGGAAAGGCATGGGCTCATTAGGGATAGTCAACATGGCTTTGTACGTGGGAAATCATGTCTCACAAACTTGAGTGAGCTTTTTGAAGAGGTAACAAAGAAGATTGATGAGGGCAGAGCAGTAGATGTGAACTATATGGACACCAGTAAGGCGTTCGACAAGGTTTCTCAAGGGAGACTGATGAGCAAGGTTAGATCTCATG
>NW_025164511.1:0-1623 GCF_004010195.1 Chiloscyllium plagiosum
ACACACACAGACACACGCACACACACACACGGGTGAGGTTTTGATGGAGAGATGATTTCTCCCAGGACTGAACCCTGATCTCGGATGATGACCTCTGCAGGGAGATAGACATCAACTGCAAATGACTTCTTAGATCTTCCTGTGCAGCACCCCTTGCATGGACGGCATTGGTCTGTTTGGGTGCCTGCTTTTCTAAACCGTGTCCAAGCAACAAGTGATGATAGATTCATAACGGTTTTCCTCCAATCCCTGTCTAAGGCATGTGTTTGTGTTATTTTTCACTGAGTGTTGATCTAATATTCTAAAATGGGGAGTGGCTTCCATCTCAGAGTACCACACCAGTGTGCCTTTAGGGCCCTGAGGAAATGATTAGGAAAGTCTATCTGTACCATTCCACCGACTGCACCCTGTACCGCCAGATAGTGCTCCCTCAGTACCTCAGAAAGCACCTCCTCAGTATGTTTATCCCCAAAGCACCTCGACAGAGCATTCATGCCCTCAACAGCTCAGAAAGCAAACCTGTTACCCCCTTGGACCGTGTTCAACCCCAAACCTGTTCTCCCTGTGATGACCCACAGCAGCCCCTCCCCACCCCCCCCCCCCTCCAGGATTGGAGCCCAGGGCCCAGAACATTATTTGAGTCTCTGGATTGATCATAGATCGTGGAAGCCGGCCATTCGTCCTATCAGGTTCACACTGACCCTCGGCAGAGCAGCCCATCCCGCTACTCTATCCCTGCATCCCTTCATTTCCTCTGGCTAGCCCACCTTTCCTGCACATCTTTGGACAGTGGGAGGAAACTGGAGCACCCGGAGGCTGACACAGGGAGAATGTGCCAACTCCACACAGACAGTGGCCCGAGGCTGGGATTGAACCCGTGTGGGGTGAGGCAAAACTGAGTCCCCGGGACAATCCCACCATCCCCTCCCCGTTGGTGACCTTTTGATGTCTGTACCCAGGGAGTATCGAACTTGTCTAATGTTTATTTAATAAAGATTAGGGACAAGGGCAATGCCTCCACAAACTCAAGATGCTTGGTCCCCCTCTAAAAAAATTACATCAAACAGAGACTTTATTCACAAAATAAATGTACAAACATCGTCACTAAAGTTCGGTTCTGTACAGTCTTTACAACAAGTCTTTGCCATGACATATATACTCCCTTTGGCTGATTAACTGAAATGGTAGGTCTGAGCTGTCCCTTCTGAATGAACATCACAAAGTTACATTGAGAAGGATCTTTGTGAAGTGCCTGTGTTCTGTATCTGTTCTCCCATGTAGCCCGCCCTCCGAATACAATACCTTACAAAACCTTAAACCTGGTTGTTAACTTTCAGCAGAAGCAGCCTATCTCTGTATTGAGGTTTCAGGTCTCCAGCGCGTCCGTACAGATTGACTTTAGTGTTGAATTCCCAAGCTTGCTCTGTTAAAGGGATAGAATTCCTCCACATGTTCGTGATGCCAACATTATTGGCTCAATCTCTATCATGAGCTGAAAAATGTGTTGCTGGAAAAGCGCAGCAGGTCAGGCAGCATCCAAGGAGCAGGAGAATCGACGTTTCGGGAATAAGCCCTTCTTCAGGAATCATACCCTAAATGTCGATTCTCCTGCTCTTTGGATGC
>NW_025164512.1:0-1623 GCF_004010195.1 Chiloscyllium plagiosum
CTGTAACCTTAGATCAGGCTCCAGGGGCTAAACGGCCTCATCCTGTTCTGGTGTAATGGTGTCGAAGGCGTGAATATCCTTCTGCTGTTCCTGTCTAACAAGCTGGAGAAGTGGAATGGATTCCTCCATTTGTTGTGTAATTGGCTTCTATTGCTAACTCCTTGTTCGATGTAAAAATGATCATCTTTCATTGTTCTAAACTCAACCTAATCATCATTTCCTTATGGGGTAACACCTTCATTACAGGAATCACTTGGGGAAAACATCTCAGAATTGCTTCCAATGTAACAATATCCTTTTCTCAGTGAGGAAATTAATTCTGTACACATGACTCCTGATTTGATCTCACGACGAGCCTGTACAGCAGCAGGAACACTTTACCAACCTGCTGTAAGGTTCCCACCCAGGTTAGAGCAGTCTCAGCTGGCTGTGGAAATACACAGCATTGTTGAAAGATCATTGTCCTTCTCTACCCCACCAGCAAAACAGGAGATCTGGAGAAAATGTCACAATGGCGCTTAGGAAGAGCATAAATGATGTGGCGGGATGATCACTAACATTAATCTCCCCAGAAACCACGTCGTTCAGATTCTACAGAATCTAATAAAGTCCAGCATAAAAGCAGCAATGAGAAGGAAACATTTATGGGAGTTACATATCAAAGTGAAAACTGCAATACAAATGTTGGGCATGTTATAAAACAGGGAAATGAGAGATACAAGTTTGTGAGTATTGCAGTAATAATGTACTGTTTAAATAATATCTGAACTGTGTTAACCCAACTGAATGCTTATGCTGGGAAAAATGAATTTCATGACCACGTGTGAGATGGTTTGCATTAACAGTATGTCGAGCACCAAGCTCGAGATCAGGTTATTTAGGAATTGGTATTGGGTGATCAGAAAAGATAATTGACAATTTTGCTGGAAAGGACCTTTTGGGAACAGTGACAACAATGTATTGGTTTTCTTTTGTGCTGTTTGAGTACACGAGAGTTTTTGTTTTATTTGAAGTAACCGTTATAAATCTGAGTCATGCAAACCATGAAGGTGTGAGGAGAAAGTGGGGACTACAGATGCTGGAAATTAGAGTCGAAGTGTGCGGTGCTGGAAAAGCACAGGCAGGCAGCATACTAAGAGCAGATAAATCGATGTTCTGGCATCAGCCCTTCATCAGGAATGAAGCTTATTGGCCAAGGGGGCTGAGAGATAATTATGAGAAGCAAAGGGAGACAGAACGCCTCATCTACTGCATCCATTAAACCCAGTGTGGTCTTCTCTACATTGGCGAGGCAGGTGGATCATTTCAGAGAACATATCTGGGAAAGCCACATTGACCAACTCCACCACCTTGTGGCTGAACACTATAACTCCCCTTTCCACTCTGCCAAAGATATGAGGGTCCTGGGCCTCCTTCATCGCCATACCCTAACCACCCGAAGCATTAATGAAGAAAGCCTTGTCTTCTGCCTTGAGACCCTGTAAACACAGGGGATTAATGTAGATTTCACCATTTTCCTCATTTCCTCTAACTCCACCTTATCCGAGTCCAAACTTCCAACTCAACACCACCACACCCCCACATTTTTGGACGTTCCTATTTGTTCATCTTCCTTCCCATCAA
>NW_025164513.1:0-1623 GCF_004010195.1 Chiloscyllium plagiosum
TATATAAGATTATTAAAGGTTTGGACACTCTGGCGGCGGGAAACATGTTTCTGCTGATGGGTGAGTGCCGAACCAGAGGACACAGCTTAAAAATACGGGGTAGACCATTTAGGACAGAGATGAGGAGAAACGTCTTCACCCAGATTGTGGTTGCTGTGTGGAATGCTCTTCCCAAGAGGGCAGTGGAGGCCCAGTTTCTGGATTAATTTAAGAAATAGTTGGATAGAGCTCTCAAGGATAGTGGAATCAAGGGTTATGGAGATAAGGCAGGAACAGGATACTGGTTAAGGATGATCAGCCATGATCATATTGAATGGTGGTGCAGGCTCAAAGGGCAGAATGGCCTACTCCTGCACCTATTGTCTATTGTCTACTGTCTATTGTCTATTCATATACCCATCAGATGCTTTTTAAATGCTGCAATTATACCAGCCTCCACCACTTCTTCTGGCAGCACATTCCATTCATGTACCACCCTCTGCGTGAAAATGTTGCCCCTCAGGTCTCTTTTATGTCTTTCTCCTCTCACCCTAAACCCATGCCCTCTAGTTCTGGACTCGCCCACCCCAGGGAAAAAACCTTGTCTATTTATCCTATCCATGCCCCTCATGATTTTATAAACCTCTATGAGGTAAACCCTCAGCCTCCAACGCTCCAGGGAAAACAGCCCTAGCCTATTCAACATGAAGTAGTTATTGGGTTTAAAATTACACAGTCTCAACAAACATTCTCTCTCCTTTTTTTGTTTTGTTTGTGTGTGCATGTGTACCTGATTTGCATAGTCATTTTATATATTTTTATCCAGCCCCCCACACACTGTAATTTACATGGTTGTTTGAGTCCTGATTGCTCAGTTTATTGGGAGCATTGATCTGAACTAAAACACAATTGAAATGGATTGTTGCAGCAAATTCCTGGGAAGTCAGCTTGAAGCTGCGTCTTATTATGCTGAAATAAAAAAAAGCCCCGCAGATTCTGGAATCCAAGGTAGACAAGCTGGAGGAATGTAACAAGCCAAGCAGCATCAGGAGGTGGAGAAGTCAATGTTTCAGGTGTAACCCTACTTCAGGCCTGGGGGTGGGTGTTGGGGGAATTTCAAATAAAGGGGTGATGAGGTGGGGATAGGTGAACACAAGTAGAGGGTACGACCTGGTTGGTCGATGGGAGGAGTGAGTCCAGTTTGTAGCGGGAGGGGAGGGGGAGTGGCTGGGAAGGGACTCGGGGGATGGGAAGGGAGGTTATTTGAAATTGGAGAACTCAATATTCAGTCCTCCGGGCTGTAGGCTGCCCAGGTGGATGATGCAGTATTCTTCCTCCAATTTACGCTCGGATTCATTGTGGCAAAGGAGGAGGCCAAGGATGGTCATGTTGGAAAGGGAATGGGAAGGGGAATTAAAATGGGTGGTCACTGGAAGGTCAGGTCAGCCCCTGTGGGCCCGGCTGAGATGCTTGGTGAACCGTTCCCTAAGTTTACATTTGGTCTCCCTGATGTAGAGAAAACCACATCAGGAGAACTGGTTACAATAAACTAGTTTGGAGGAGAGGCAGGTGAACACCTGGAAGGACTGTTTGGGGCCCTGGATGGAGGTGAGGGGGGTGGTGTGCCGGCAGATTTTGCATCTT
>NW_025164514.1:0-1623 GCF_004010195.1 Chiloscyllium plagiosum
GGTGGGTTGGCCATGAGAATTTCTCCCATAGTGACCAGGGATGTGCAGGTTAGCGGGGATTGGGAACCCTGTGGGTAGGGAAGTGCAGGGTTACAGGGTTAGGGTAGGTGGTGGGCCTGTGACACTAGCTACGATGGAGGTTTTTAATGAAAGACAGTCAGGATTGGCAGTTCCACCTCGCTGTTCACCTGGTGTTCAGACAAGCCAGTGAGGGCACACGGAGGAGCCGTGGGTATCAACCAAGGAATCAGATATGGCAGTGAGGAGGATGGAATCTTGGAAGGACCACCAAACGAGTCCATCTTGGTCAAAATAAAACACTCTGAAAGGGGAAATATCTTGGTGGGAGTGATGAAGGACTTTTGCCCGACACGTCGATTTTCCCGCTCCTCAGATGCTGCCTGACCTGCTGTGCTTTTCCAGCACCACTCTCATCTAGACTCTGATCTCCAGTCCTTGTTTTTACCTTGGTGGGAGTGTAGACTACAGGCCCCAAACTGTCACAGAGAGAGAGAGACAGAGAGACAGACAGAGAGAGAGAGAGAGAGAGACAGAGAGAGACAGAGAGAGAGAGTGAGAGTGGGTCATCACAGTTCAGAGAAACACAGCACTGTTACAGTTCTCACAGCTCCTTATGTTTTAAGTCTCCAAATACTCCAATCCTGGTGATTAGAGATAATGTTTAGTATGTGGGATCTCTGTGCGCAAGTTGGTTCCTGTGTTTACGTGACAGTGACAGAACATCAGGTGGACGCTATTTTGTAGAAAACTCAAGCTATTTGAAAAAGGACAGTGTAGAGGGAGCTTTACTCTGTATCTAACCCCGTGCTATCCCTGTCCTGGGGGTGTTTGGTTGGGGGTTGTAAAGAGAGTGTGTTATTTTTATCAATGCTTCCTGTTGCTGAGGTGAACAGGGTGTTTCCTGTGACGAGGTCTGGATAGCCGGCCGTTTTCACAGTCAGAAAGTGTGAATCAGGGCAGGGTGGAGTCAGTGAGACCAGACTCATCAGTCAGTGGCTTGGGGACTGGCTTCCTGTGGGGAATACAGAACAACTTTCAGCACCCAGTGACACCGAGTCCCCCAACCTCACAGACCCATGCCACACCAGAGAGAGAGAGAGAGAGGGAGGGAGACCTCCGTCCCCCTTCCTGAGATTATCTCATGGCTGTGTCAGTCCTCAACTGCCCAGCACCATCCCACACTCATAGCAGGCACACCTCTGCCCCATACCACAGGTATTTGGCAAAGTGATTTCAAGGCGAGGGATTCCTTTCAGACCATGATGCCTATCGTGTCTTAACTTTCAACAACAGCATATCCCGTGTGGAGGCCATTCCACCCATCTACTCTGGGCCAGCTCTATGGAACAATGTGGAAGACACCCTGACTGCTCTGCTTCAAGATCCTGAGAACTACTCAGTGCTGGGGGAGCAGGCACTGTCGGAGGGTCAGTGCTGGGGGAGCAGGCACTGTCAGAGGGTCAGCGCTGAGGGAGTGGGCACTGTCGGAGGGTCAGCGCTGAGGGAGTGGGCACTGTCGGAGGGTCAGCGCTGAGGGAGCGGGCACTGTCGGAGGGACAGCGCTGGGGGAGCAGGCACTGTCGGAGGGTCAGCGCTGAGGGA
>NW_025164515.1:0-1623 GCF_004010195.1 Chiloscyllium plagiosum
ATTTCACACTCTCAGGCACTGTGTTCCAGACCCGAACCCCTGGATTATTCCAGCCTATCCCACACTCTCAGGCACTGTGTTCCAGACTCTAACCCCTGGATTAATCCGGCCTATCCTACGCTCCAAGGCACTGTTTTCCAGACACCAACCCCTGGATTAATCCGGCCTATCCCACACTCTCAGACACTGTGTTCCAGACCCTAACCCCTGGATTAATCTGGCCTATCCCACACTCTCAGGCACTGTGTTCCAGACACTAACACCTGAATTAATCCGTCCTCCCACAAACCCACTGACACTATATTCCTGACAATAATCCCTGGATTGACCTGGCGTATTTCACACTATCAGACATTGTGTTCCAGACCCTAACCACTGGATTAATCCGGCCTATCCCACACTCTCAGGCACTGTGTTCCAGACCCTAACACCTGGATTGACTCGGCCTCCCGAACACTCTCAGGCACTGTGTTCCAGACCCTAACCCCTGGATTAATCCGGCCTATCCCACACTCAAAGGCACTGAATTCCAGACACTTACCCCTTGATTAATCCGGGTTATCCTATACTTTCAGGCACTGTGTTCCAGACCCTAACTTCTACATTAATCCGGCCTCCCCCACACTCTCAGGCACTGTGATCCAGTACCTAACCACTGGATTGACTCGGCCTCCCCACATTCTCAGGCATTGTGTTCCAGACACTAACCCCTGGATTAATCCGGCCTATCCCACACTCAAAGGCACGGTTTTCTAGACCCTAACCCCTGGATTGACCTGGCCTATCCCACACTCAAAGGCACTGTGTTCTAGACCCTAACCACTGGATTAATGCGCCTGTCCCACACTCTCAGAAACTGTTTTCCAGACGAAAACTCCTGGATTAATACGGCCTTACCCACACTCATGGGTACTGTGTTCCAGACCCTATCCCCTGGATTGACCCGACCTCCCCAAACTCTCAGGCACTATGTTCCAGACCCTAATGCCTGGATTAATCCGGCCTATCCCACACTCAAAGGCACCAAATTCCATACCCTAACCCCTGGATTACTCCCACCTATCTCACACACTCAGGCACTGTGTTCCCGACCCTTACCTCTGGATTAATCCAGCCTCCCCCACACTATTAGGGAGTGTGTTCCAGACCCTAACCTGTGGATTAATCCGGCCTAACCCACATTCTCAGGCACTGTGTTCCAGAACCTAACCTGTGGATTAATCCGGCCTAACCCACACTCTCAGGCACTGTGTTCCAGTCCCTAACCCCTGGATTAATCGGGCTTCCGCCACACTCTCAGGCACAGTGTTCCAGACCCTAACCCCTGGATTAATCCGGCCTATCCCACACTCTCAGGTGCTGTTTTCCAGACCACAACCTCTGGATTAATCCGTCCTATCCCACACTCTCAGGCACTGTGTTCCAGACCCTAACCCCTGGAATGACCCAGCCCATCCCACACTCTCAGACACTGTGTTCCAGACCCTAACACCTTGATTAATCCAGCCAAACGCACACCCTCAGACACTGTTTTACAGACCCTAAAGCCTGGATTAATTCAGCCAATCCACACTCTCAGACACTGTGTTCCAGACCCTAACTCCTGGATTAATCCAGCCTATC
>NW_025164516.1:0-1623 GCF_004010195.1 Chiloscyllium plagiosum
CTTCAAGAATGATTAACAATAATATGGTCTCGCTCTTGAGGGAGTGCAGTGAAGGTTTACCAGGTTGTTTCCGGGGATGGTGGGGCTGGTGTATGAAGAGAGATTAACTGCGTTATGAATGTTACCTCCAGAGTTCAGACGGATGAGGAGGGAGTCTCATAGAGACTTATGAAATCTTAACAGGACTAGACAGGATAGATAACACATTCCTCAGAAAAGGAGACCAAAACTGCACACAATATTCTAGGTGTGGCCTCACCAAGGCGACAACGCATCCCTGCTCCTGGACTCAACCTCTCACAATGAAGGCTAATATACCATCTCTTCATCAAGCAGTAAAGCTGCATTGCATGAAAGAACATTACCTGAAATTCACTTGAGCATCTTCCAACGACCAGAGCATGCTGGTGACCTCTGACAACCAATGTGGTTTCAAGGCAATATGATGTGCTTCCATGGCAATAGACACAGAAATGTATATGCAGTTACATAATTAAACACACGCGCTGCTGTAGAAAATCACTGCAGGCAGACCTCGAGCATTAATCAGTTTATTGCACGATGCACCGTGGGGACACACTGCGTCCGAGGAGAGGCTCAGTAGAACTCCGAACTACCGCAGGAAATTACAGGATTATAGAGAAAACAAAGACAATGTCTCCAATTTTGAATATTCGAGTGATATCAGCTGCTCTCCAGTCTGCAGGAATGTTTACAATCCTGACAGTGAATGCATTCTCTACTGCTGGAACCACTTTGTGAAGTACGCTTGGATGTAGATTATCAGGCTCTGGGGGTTGATCCACCGTCCATCCCTGCAATTTTCAAAGCAACATTTCTTTACTAATATTGATCAGCCTCAGTTCTCCCACTCAGTAAAATTTGCATTCTCCAACATTTCTGGTATCTGATTTGTGTCCGAGATGGTTAGAGTTGCACATCACAGAGACAGGGCTTTGGCCCAAACTGATCCATGCCAAACAAATTATCCTTCCACGATAATCTTATTTCCCTGCACTTGACCCTTTATCCTTCTGAACCATTCCTGCGCATGTATTTGTCCAAATACCTTTTAAATATGGTTAATGTTTCTCCCTCAACCACTTCCACTGGCAGCTCATTCCATATGCTTAACAGTCTTAGTGTATAAAAGTTGGCCCTCAGTATCCCTTATATTATTTCCATCCTAACCTTAGACTGATTCCTTCCAGTCCTGGATTACCCAACGCTAGGAAACTACTGAGTGCATGCCTCTCATGGTCATTTACATTTCTATAAGATACCCCGTAAATCTCCTACCCTTCAAATGTAAATTTAAAGTTTCAGCAACCGAGTCTCCGCATCAACGATCTCACTCCCCATTTTGATTAAAAAGTTCTAGCGTGTCCTGGTTGCTCGTCCCCAAGGGATCTGCTCCAGTTAGATTAGCAATGATTAACTTCCCATTACACAGCATCCAGTATAAGATGGCCTGCTTTCTAGTTGGTTTCCGCACGTATTGGTCAAGGAAACCATCCCACATGCAATCCAGAAATTCCTCCTCTCCACCATTGTAACTATATTGATTAGTCCAGTCGATGTGCAGTTAACATCATGCATGATCACCAAAATACCCTTATCACA
>NW_025164517.1:0-1623 GCF_004010195.1 Chiloscyllium plagiosum
CTGAAACACTCTGTGATACTCTCTGACAGACGGAGACACACTGTGACACTCTCTGAGACAGACTGTGACACTTTCTGACTCTCCTTGAGGCAGACTGTGACACTCTCTGACTCTCTCTGAAACGCAATGTTACACTCTCTGAGACTGTGACACTCTGTGCCGCTCTCTGAGACACACTGTGACACTCTCTGACTCTTTCTGACACACAGTGTGACACACACTGACTCTCTCTGAGGAACAGTATGACATACTGTGACACTCTCTGAGACAGTTTGTGTCACTGTATGACACTCTCTGAAACACTCTTAGACACACTGTGACACTCTCTGACTCTCTCTGACACTCTCTCATAAACACTGTAACACTCTCTGACTCTCTCTGAAACACACTGTTACACTCTCTGAGAGACTGTGACACACTGTGCCGCTGTCTGAGACACACTGTGACACTCTCTGACTCTCTCTGACACACACTGTGACACACACTGACTCTCTCTGAAACTCTCTGAGGCACAGTATGACATAGTGTTACACTCTCTGAGACACGCTGTGACACTTTATAACACTCTCTGAAACTCTCCTGGACACACTGTGACACTCTCTGACTCTCTCTGACTCTCTGAGACACACAGTCCATCTTCTCTAAGACACACTATGACACTCACTGAGACACTATTTGACACTCTCTGACTCTCTCTGAAGCTCTCAGGCACACTATGATACTCTCTGACACTTTCTGACACTCTCTCAGATGCACCGTGACACTGTGACTTTCTCTGACATTTGGAGATGCACTGTGTCATTCTCTGATCCTATCTGATACGCTCTGAGGCACAATGTGACACTCTCCGAATCTCTCTGAAACACACTGTGACACTCGCTGACAGATTGTAACACTTTCTGACTCTCCCTGAATCTCTGAGACACACTGTGACACTCTCTGAGACACATTGTGACACTCTCTGAAAGACTGTGAGACATTGTGACACTCTCTGACAGAGTGTGACACAATGGGACACTCTCTGAAACAAACTGTGACATTCTCTCACACAGGCAGAGACACACTGTGACACTCTCTGTCGGACTGTGACACACAGAAACACTCTCTGAGAGACTGTGACAGACTGTGACACTCTCTGAGACATATTGTGACACTCTCTGAAACACACTGAGACACTCTCTGACACAGACAGAGGCACACTATAACACTCTCTGACAGACTGTGACACAATGTGACTCTCTCCGAAGCAAACTGTGACATTCTCTGACACAGGCAGAAACACACTGTGACACTCTCTGTCAGACTGTGACACAATGAAACACTCTCTGAGAGACTGTGACAGACTGTGACACTCTCTGAGACATATTGTGACATTCTCTGAAAGACACTGTGACACTCTCTGACACAGACAGAGATACAGTATGACACTCTCTGACAGACTGTGACACAATGTGACACTCGCTGAAACTGACTGTGACAATCTCTGACACTCTCTGAAACAGACTGTGACACTCTCTTACATAGACAGAGACACACTGTGACACACTCTGACAGACTGTGACACACTAAAACACTATCTGAGAGACTGATAGACTGTGACACTCTCTGAGAGACAGTATGACA
>NW_025164518.1:0-1623 GCF_004010195.1 Chiloscyllium plagiosum
GAGGGGGCAGTGCACATCAGTGAGAGTGTGAGTGAGTGAGTGCGGGAGAGATGTACATCAGAGAGAGTGAGTGAGTGAGAGAATGCGAGAGGCAGTGTATATCAGAGAGAATGTGTGAGTGACAGAGACAGATAGACAGTGCATATCAGATAGACTGTGTGAGTGTGTCTGAGAGAGAGAGAGAGACAGAGAGAAAGAGTGCATGAGACAGTACAACATCAGAGTGAGTGTGTGAGGGAGAGGACAGTGTACATCAGAGAGAGTGTGGGAGTGAGAGAGAGAAGAGTGAGGCAGTGCACTTCAAAGAGAGTGTGTGAGTTAGAGGGAGAGAGTGTACATTAGAGAGAGTGTGCGTGTGAGACAGAGAGAGACAGTGTATACCAGGGAGAGTGTGTGAGTTAGTGAGAGAGAGGGGGAGACACAGTATACATCAGTGAGAGTGTGTGAGTGACAGAGACAGATAGACAGTGCATATCAGACAGACTTTGTGAGTGTGTGTGAGTGAGAGAGAGAGAATAAAAGAGGAGACTGACAGTGTACATCACAGACAGTATGTGAGCGATAGAGAGAGAGAGACAGACAGTGCACATCAAAGAGTGTGTGAGTGAGAGACAGAGACAGAGGGACAGAGTAATTTAGAGAGAGTGAGTGAGAGAGAGACAGTGTACATCAGAGAGACTGTGTGAGTGACAGAGGTAGATAGACAGTGCATATCAGACTGACTTTGTGAGTGTGTGTGAGTGAGAGAGAGAGAGAAAGAGATAGACAATGTACATCAGAGAGAGTGTGTGAGCGATAGTGAGAGACAGTGCACATCAGAGAGAGTGTGTGAGTGAGCAAGAGAGAGAGAGTGTACATCAGAAAGAGTGTGACTGAGAGAGAGAGACAGAGACGGAGAGACTGAGTACATCAAAGGGAGTGTATGAGAGAGTGAGACAATGTACATCAGAGAGAGTGTGTGAGTGAGAGAGAGGGAAGACAGTGCACATCAGTGGGAATGTGTGAGGAAGAGAGATAGAGAGACACAATGTACAGCAGAGAGAGCGAGTGAAAGAGCGAGAGAGAGTGTAACAGTGAGCACGAGAGAGAGAGAAAGTGTGCATCAGAGAGAGTGTGAGTGAGAGAGAGAGAGAGACAGAGACAGAGAGACAGAGTACATCAGAGGGAGAGGGTGAGAGAGTGAGACAGTGTACACCAGAAAGCGTGTGTGAGTGAGCGCACGAGTGAGAGAACAAGACACAGTGTACATCAGAGAGTGTGTGTTAGTGAAAGGGAGAGTGTGAGAGAGAAACAGTGTAAATCGGAGAGAGTGTGTGAGTAAGCGTGAGAGAAAGAGAGAGAGAGCGACAGTGCACATCAGAGAGTGTGTGAGTGAGAGAGAGAGATAGAGGGACAGAGTAGTATAGAGAGAGTGAGTGAGAGAGAGAGACAGCGTGCATCAGACAGACTGTGTGAGTGACAGAGGTAGATAGACAGTGCATATCAGACTGACTTTGCGAGTGTGTGTGAGAGAGAGTTAGAGATAGACAATGTACATGACAGAGAGTGTGCGATAAAGAGAGACAGTGCACATCAGAGAGAGTGTGTGAGTGAGCGAGAGAGAGAGTGCACATCAGAAAGTGT
>NW_025164519.1:0-1623 GCF_004010195.1 Chiloscyllium plagiosum
CCATCTTAGACTTCCAGATGAAGTGGAAGATGTTTTGGGTGACTAAAAAGCTGCAGGTTTATAGAATGGAGCAGAGAGAGTGCCTCACATGTGATGACTAGGTTTTTAACCACAATGGACAGGAATTAATGCTCCAAAAGATTAGTTTCTGCCAAACCTTGGTGATACACACCTCCCAAGCTTTTGTACACTCCCCAGCCCCTCCAAACCATCATCTCAGAACCTTCAGGTAATCTGTCCTGATGGTGAAGGGGTTAAAGGATCGATCTGACCAGTGCCCAAAAAAAAAGTGGCCTTGATTTACGTTGGCTCTCGAAGCCAGTTCAAACTGATCGCAGATGTTCATGAGTCTGTGCGCTAATAACAGATCCAAACAGAAAATACAGGGAGGCTGTGACCTGCAGGCCCCCACTACCTGGAGTAGCCACCCCTCTGAGTCCTTCCTGATGGGCTCAGCAAATGGCTTTATGTAACACACGCATAAGACAGGAAGCTTTCAGATTCACACCCACTGATTGAGACTGCACCCATTCCTAACAATGGGCCAAATTTGGTGCAGCTAATCCATTGCTTCACACACCTCTCAGTCTGCTTCAGAGAGATACTGAGTGCTGGACACTGCTCACTGTCTGCATCACAATGATGCTGATCTGCTGAACAATCCTCCCAGTCTGAATCACAATGAAGCTGATCTGCTAAACACTGTTCCCAGTTTGTTTCATAATGAGACTGACCTACTGGACAATCCTCCCAGTCTGCCCCACAACAAAGCTGATCTGCTGGATAGTGCTCACAGTCTGTTTCACAATAATACTGAGCTGCTGGACACTGCTCCCAGTCTGCCTCACAATAATACACTGAGCTGCACACTGCTCCCAGTCTGCCTCACAATAATACTGACTGCTGAACACTGCTCCCAGTCTGCCTCACAATAATACTGGCTGCTGGACACTGCTCCCAGTCTGCCTCACAATAATACTGACTGCTGAACACTGTTCCCATTCTGCCTCACAATAATACTGACTGTGGGACACTGCCTCCAGTCTGCCTCACAGTAATACTGACTGTGGGACACTGCCTCCAGTCTGCCTCACAGTAATACTGACTGTGGGACACTGCCCCCAGAATGCCTCACAATAATACTGGCTGTGGGACACTGCCCCCAGAATGCCTCACAATAATACTGACTGTGGGACACTGCCCCCAGAATGCCTCACAATAATACTGGCTGTGGGACACTGCCCCCAGAATGCCTCACAGTAATACTGACTGTGGGACACTGCTCCCAGACTGCCTCACAATAATACTGACTGTGGGACACTGCCCCCAGTCTGCCTCACAGTAATACTAACTGTGGGACACTGCCCCCAGTCTGCCTCACATTAATACTGACTGTCGGACACTGCCCCCAGTCTGCCTCACAGTAATACTGACGGCTGGACACTGCTCCCAGTCTGCCTTACAATGAAGCTGATCTGCTGTATACTGCTCCCTGTCTGCCTCACAATAATACTGATGGCTGGACACTGCTCCCAGTCTGCCTTACAATGAAGCTGATCTGCTGGACACTGTTCCCGGACTGTTTCATATTGAAGCTGATCTGCTGGACACTGCTCCCAGTCT
>NW_025164520.1:0-1623 GCF_004010195.1 Chiloscyllium plagiosum
AATTTTGCTCCGGAGTGAGGTGTTTACTTATAGAAGGTAGCTCAGAAAGATATACATTCTACTGCCCTTTCCCCACTGGCCCACACCACTGAATACCGGCACTATGCAGGAGAATTGCTCTCTGTACACCATCGTCCAATCCTCCTTGACCCCCAGCTCTTCCCCATTTGGCACCATTACACGAAATCCCAGAAGGTGTAATGCTGCTCGTTTACGATGTCTCCCATTACTGTGTAGCGGTGACAAACATAAGTACACCTACATTCTGTCGGCAAGCAAACGAAGACCCTGAGCTTCCAGATTCCTGTCACTGCAACATCCCACTGTGTTCCCATGCCTCCATGTCAGTTTGGTCTGCTGCAGCGCTCCCGCATAGCACAGCGCGAGTTGGAAGAGAAGCACGTCATTTCCTACTGAGAGACCATACAATCTTCAGTATCCAACATTGAGTTCAATCATTTGATGCCCTGCTCCACCCACACATACCATTCGTTCCAAAGGCGGATCGTTTGGCTCGAAAATCTCTCCTCAGAACGACTAGACCTGCTGGTTTTGTTCAGCTATTTCTGCTTTTCTTTGGATAATTTGTTCTGTTCTGATCGCCAGCCTTCAGGAAACGTGTGATTGCACGGGAACGTGGTCAGAGGAGATTTACCAAGGTGGTGTCTGAGCTCGACCATTCCCCCTGCGAAGATAAGCGATAGTGAGGGCTGCAGGTGCTGGAGCTCAGAGTCGAAAGTGTAGTACTGGAAGAGCACAGCACGTCAGACAGCATCTGAGGAGCAGGAGAATCGATGCCTTGGGCACAAGCCACTGCCATTCCATTACCAGCCGATGCCTGCAGGAAGAACGTCTCATATTCCACCTTAGGACCCTACAACCACACGGGATAAATGTGTATTTCAACAGCTTCCTCATTTCACGTCCACCCACATTATCCCAGTCCAAAGCCTCCAACTCGGCACTGCTCTCTGGACCCGGCCATCAATCCCCCTCTGAACTACCACTTTCTCCCTCACCTTCATCCACCTATCGCTTTCCCAGCTACCTGACCACCAAGCCCATTCCCCTCCCTCAAACCCCACACAAAAGTCTCATTCCTGACGAATGGTTTATGCCCGAAACATCGATTCTCCTGCTCCTCGGATGCTGCCTGACCGGCTGTGCTTTTTTTAAAGCCCTACACTCTCGTCACTGCAAAGATAGATGAGTTCGATTGGGGCTCTTAATCTGAGACCGGAGAAATCTGAGAGAGGAATTGCTTAACGTGCACAGAAAGGGAATAGATACGTGTGACAGGAATAAAATTCTAACAGGAAGGGTTGATAACCAGGGATATAGATGAAACGCTAGAGAGAGGATGTTCAGAGAAGATTTAGGAAGAATGTTTGCATCCTGAGAGTGTTGTTTGTCTGGAACTCACTGTGTGAACGTATGGTAAATCTAAGATTCCTCAGAACACTTGAGGAGTATTTAGCTGAACACTCGAGGAGCTAGAGCATGAACAGATAAGGACCAGGTACTGGAAAGTGGGGCGTGGATAAATAGATGTTTGATGAAAGACTTGAACACCATAATGTTGGATGCAGTAAATGTAGGCTAGCTCACCCCTGTGGCACAATG
>NW_025164521.1:0-1623 GCF_004010195.1 Chiloscyllium plagiosum
GGTATCAATTTCCTGAGAAAGAGATGACACCATGCAGGTCCTGACACCTGTGCAAATGCAGCACCATCGTGGTCTATATACTTTCATATCCTCCGATGCTCTCTCTCCCTTCCAGACCATAAGACCATAAGAAGTGTGAGCAGAATTTATGCCATTAAGCACATCGAGTCGCTCCTGCATTCAATCATGGCTGATAAGTATGCACTTCCTTGCACCTGCTTTATTTAAATCCCTTTAATGCTCAACTATATATCTCAGTGTTTCATATTCAATTATGACACACCTTGAACACTTCTGTTACTTAAAACAAACACCCAGAAAATTCAGTTCTACTCGTATTTTTTAAAAAATATGAGTGAAAGAGAACTTCCAAATTGCACCATTTAATGAGAATAACAATAATACATTGTTTATCTCTAAAAGTGATTGTTAAACAACAACGATGCACATCTCTTGCCCCCTCACTTCACTGCTAATTATTTTCCTCTAACTCTGTAATATACTGTTCCAATAAAACACTGATTAAAGTTATGTTAACTTAATTGGAATCCAAACAGCAGCTGTCGTCTTTGGTGTCTTTCTTCCTTCAGCTGACATCTCCCTGGGTCGTCCTAATGGTAATGTGTTTTATTTGGAACGTTACCTTTGATAGGGTGTGTTTCAACTCTATCTGACTTTCAAACTGTCTGTTTTTAACATGCTCAACACCAGATGGTCATCTTGGTTCGATATTGACAAAATAATTAATTCAAACTTGTTTGGGTATTATTACTCTGGACCATACATTATGCTGACTGGTTAATTTCGAATTGTTTTCAAAACAGCCGTTGGCAAGTATGACATGCACGTCAAATTTTTCACCACATCCTTGTGCATTCCTTCTCAATAAATATGTGTTTGTACCTGAACTGAGTCATTGTCATTCTTTGATGCCTTGCGTCTCAATACTCATGTGCCACAATAACACTTCTTGAATGTATGCTGCTGGCAACACAGCCTGGTGCACTTTGCCTATTCCCCCTCTCCGCGAATATTCCGTGGTTTCCAGTTTCGTCTTCAGATTCTCTATGTCACATAAAACGCCTCAGGAATACAATGTGAATCATTTCCTGTGATGCTTACACGCACATACACACACACACGCATACACACACACCCCCCTTTCATTGTCCCGTCTTTCTGATGTAGATCCAACAGGTTTTAAGGCCTCAACACTTCTGCCTCATCCTCTGCTTGTTCAGGTTTTTCCTTCAGCATTACCTCAAGCAGTGCGTCCGCTAACTAACACTCAGCACCTGTCGTCTTTCCGTTCAAGTCTTGCTTCCTCCAGTGAATTATCATTGTTGGATCTTGTTCATACACAGGCTGGCAGATTTCTAGTGTTTGTTTCTTGCAACTCCTAAGTTCTCTGGTCTACCTTTGGCTTCACCACAGTCAGGGCTGCCACTCCCATAATTGATCCTCATACATCGTTCACAAGAACAAATTACATTCCCGGAAATGACATTCTGTCACTCATTCCCACTGTTAATTCGCCCTAATTGTGTTGGCATTCCAACCTGATCTTACATAGGGAAACGCCAAATTACAGTACACTATCCCACGATCTACCACTCTCTCAGT
>NW_025164522.1:0-1623 GCF_004010195.1 Chiloscyllium plagiosum
CTTATGGTCACTGAAAATTCCTGCAGCTCTTATGGTCACTGTAAAACCACTGCAGCTCTAATGGTCACTGCAAAACCCTACAGCTCTTATGGTCACTGTAAAACACCTCCAGCTCTTATGGTCACTGTAAAACCCCTACAGCTCCTTTGGTCACTGTAAATCCACTGCAGCTCTCATTGTCACTGTAAATCCACTGCAGCTCTCATTGTCACTGTAAAACCACTGCAGCTCTTATGGTCACTGTAAAACCACTACAGCTCTTATGGTCACTGTAAAACCCCTGCAGTTCTTGTGGTCAGTGTAAAACCCCTGCAGCTCTTATGGTCACTGAAAAACCACGATTGCTCTTATGGTCACTGTAAAACCACTACAGCTCTTATGGTCAATGTCAACCCCCTACAGCTCTTATGGTCACTGAAAAACCCTTGCAGCTCTTATGGTCACGGTCAAACCACTACAGCTCTTATGGTCACTGTAAAACCCCTACAGCTCTTATGGTCACTGTAAAACCCCGACAGCTCTAATAGTCACTGTAAAACCCCTGCAGCTCTTATGGTCACTGTAAAACCCCAACAGCTATTATGGTCACTGTAAAACCCCTCCAGCTCGTATGGTCACTGCAAAACCCCTACAGCTCTTATGGTCACTGTCAAACCACTGCAGCTCTTATGGTCACTGTAAAACCCCTGCAGCTCTTATGGTCACTGTAAAACCCCTGCAGCTCTTATGGTCACTGTAACACCACTACAGCTCTTATGGTCACTGTCAAACCACTGCAGCTCTTATGGTCACTGTAAAACCCCTGCAGCTCTTATGGTCACTGTAAAACCCCGACTGCTCTTATGGTCACTGTAAAACCCCTGCAGCTCTTATGGTCACTGTAAAACCCCTACTGCTCTTATGGTCACTGTAAAACCCCTGCAGCTCTTATGGTCACTGTAAAACCCCGACAGCTCTTATGGTCACTGTAAAACCACTACAGCTCTTATGGTCACTGTAAAACCCCTACAGCTCTTCGGGTCACTGTAAAACCCCGACAGCTCTTATGGTCACTGTAAAACCACTACTGCTCTTATGGTCACTGTAAAATCACTGCAGCTCTTATGGTCACTGTAAAACCCCGACAGCTCTTATGGTCACTGTAAAACCACTACAGCTCTTATGGTCACTGTAAAACCCCTACAGCTCTTAGGGTCACTGTAAAACCCCGACAGCTCTTATGGTCACTGTAAAACCACTACTGCTCTTATGGTCACTGTAAAATCACTGCAGCTCTTATGGTCACTGTAAAACCCCTACAGCTCTTATGGTCACTGTAAAACCACAACAACTCTTATGGTCACTGTAAAACCCCTGCAGCTCTTATGGTCACTGCAAAAACATTGCAGCTCTTATGGTCACTGTAAAACCCCTACAGCTCTTATTGTCACTGTAAAATCCCTACAGCTCCTATTGTCACTCTAAAACCACTGCAGCTCTTATGGTCACTGCAAAACCACTACATCTCTTCTGGTCACTGTAAAACCACAGCAGCTCTCATGGTCACTGTAAAACCCCTGCAGCTCCTTTGGTCACTGCAAAACCCGTACTGCTCTTATGGTCACGGTCAAACCACTACAGCTC
>NW_025164523.1:0-1623 GCF_004010195.1 Chiloscyllium plagiosum
GTCCAGGCAGATGGGATCAAATGAATCCATGGACATATACAGGGGATACAGGAAGGCGAAAAGGGGGCACGAGATAACCTTGGCTGAGAAGATCAGGATGAATCCAAAGAGGTTGTTTAGATGTATTAAAGAAAAGAGAATAACTACGGTTGGAATACGACTCCTCAAGGACCAAAGTGGATATGTATAAGTGGAACCGCAGAAGTTCTGAAGGTTCACAATTAATATTTCTTCTCTGTATTTACCGTAGATAAATACATAAAGACTTGATGTGCGAGCTTATGGAAGTTAGCGGTGATATCTTTGGGGATAGTCCATAACAAAGTAGAGGAGGTGTTGGATGTACAGCGATTAGAATGTAGAAATGTGGATAAATCTCCTGGTTCTGACCATATGTATCAAAGAACACCTCAGGAGGCTAGAGAAGAAACTACAGGGACTCTGGCTAATATGTTTGCATCATTGTTAGCTACAGGTGGGGTTCCAGAAGACTGGAGGGTAGCGAATGTTGTTCCCTTATTCAAGAAGGGAAGGAAATACCTGGAAGCTATAGACCAGCAAGCCTAACAGAATTTGCTGATGACAGTGAGGGAAGTTTTCAGAAATTGCAGCAGGACTTTGATGAGCTGGAGAAGTGGGCCGAAAAATAGGAAAATGCAGTTTAATATAGATCGATGTGAGTTTTGCATTTTGTGAAGTCAAATCAAGGCAGGAATTTCGTGGTGAATGGCAGGGCTTTAAATGGTGTAGTGGAACTAAGGGACCTTGGAGTGCATGGTTCTCTGCAAGTAAAGTCACAGGCAGACAGGGGAGTGAAGAAGGCTTTTGGCACACTGGTATTCATCAGTCAGGGCATTGAGTATGGAAGTTGGGAAGTTCTTTTGCACGTTTCAGGATGTTAGTGAGGCCGCACTTGCATTGTTGTGTTCAGTTTTGGTCACATTGCTATCGGAAGGATGTTTTTTAAACTGGAAAGATTGCCGACGAACTTTACATGAATGCTGACATAACCCAACAGTCTGAGTTACAGGGAGAGGTTGGACAAGCAATGACATTTTTCTCTAGAGCATAGGAGACTGAGGGGGACTGATGATGGGAACGGATTCTTAACAAAAAACTGTACAAGATCATGAGAGGCATGGATATGGTGAATGAACGCAGTCTTCTTTTCCCAGAGCTTTGGAATCGAGGACTAGAATGCATCAGTTGAAGGTTAGAGGAGAAATATTTCAGGGCAAATATTTCACAGAGGGTGATACGCATATGGAATGAGTTGTCAGTGGAAGTGGTTGAAGCACTTACATTAACAATATTTAAAATGCACTTGGACAAGTACATGGATAGGAAAGGCTCAGAAGCATATGGGCCAAGTGCAGGGAAATGAGTTTAGCGTGGATGGACATTACGGTCAGCATAGACCAGTTTGGACCAAAGGGCCTACCTTTATGCTGTAGGACTCTCTGACTCTACAAGTAGAATAACATTTGGGCCAAACTCTTATTTTTTCTTTTGTCATGAGTTCCAATAATACTTGGACAATGTTCTTTCAAGTTAACATCGCAGAGATTTTGATTTGCAGTTTTTTTTTAATCAAACGTGTGTGTGTGTTCCACAGTATTTTTC
>NW_025164524.1:0-1623 GCF_004010195.1 Chiloscyllium plagiosum
CAGATTCCTAACGTTCCTTATTTGAGTTTTACGTATTTCACTTAATCCTGCGATTGAATTTCAAACAAGAAAGCAGAGAACAAGTACTCTTCAAGTTCACTCGCGGCTTTCAATCACAGTCAGCAAAATTCTTAACTTAATGAGGAATCCACATTGCATTTAACGCCCATCGTCTAAACTACATGGCCACATCTGCAGAAGCGTGCTACTAAACTGGTTTCAAGTCATCCCTCCCTGTGGAGCTGAGGGACAGGCAATCATTGTTCGGTTTCTTTGAATTCTATCACCACAGTTTCGACAGGGTTAAATGTCAGGACATGTTTGGTCTGTGGAATCAATCTCGATGGTTGAAATGGTCATTCAGTTAAAAAGAAAGGTAGAGATTGCAGGAGAAACTAAACAGATCTGGCAGCGTCTTGGGAGAGACAAACAGAGACAACGATTCGGAGCTTCTCCAGGAGTTTCTCCGAACTCTGTTTTCTCCGACATTTAGTGGCAAACCTGCCGAGTTCCTTCATTACTTTCTGTTTTTGTTTTAGATTCCGAGTGTCCACAACGAGCCAGTCAACAATACAGAAACGCATTTGTGGTTCCTTACTGGATTTGGTTTCCTTTTGGGTGCATATCCCTGACCCTATTAAAAACCCGAAAGTGCACAGCAAAGGAGTCGGATGGATAAGAACAGCGGCCGCTCCATGCGTGGGTACACTTTCTCGATTAACAGCCCAACGAGAGGACTAATTGCTCCACAGAGACTAGGTAGTCCCTTGTAGCAGGCCCCTTGCAGGGTCTCTAAAGCAGACTGTCAGTGAATTCAAGCTATCGCCTGCCCTTCGCAGAATGAAAATTGTCCCCAATTGGTTAAAGTTTCCAAAATGAATCCTGGGGCATTCATTGTGGACAATAGGAACAATGTGATCTCATGCTTTGCAAACACATATATGTCACCAGGAAACAGCTCTCCTAAAACGGGGAACTTCTCCCTTTGAGCCTTCTGTGGAACATTTCCCTGACCTTGGTAAAAACCAAAACTGTGAGGACAAAACAAAACAGATGGTGTGAGAACAGCTGTCGCTCTGTTCCTGGGTCGTAGGAGAACAGCAACCTGTCAGTGAAGAGCCGAACGCACTGACTAACATCGTCACAGAGACTGATGAGCCAACGGCATCACTGACCCCCGAATGCAAGCTGCAGCCTGCTCCTCCCATATTGACAACCATCCTTAATTAGCACTTTTTCCGAAATAAATCCAGGGAACTTCACGGTGAAGACATGGTAATAGTCTCATCCCACCCTCTATAGACGCACCCATGACACCGGAACCAGTTATCCTCCAACTGGGATTGTCTCACTTCAGCCTTTCAGTGTCCTATCTGTTCCTGCGTTTTCGAATTGCCCTGGAGCTGAGATGAGATTTGACATCCTGACGTACAGGAACGAGAATCCTTCACCATCATAGATCATTTCATGTCCAGAGAACATCAGAGTCAAAGTACCGGCCTCCGAAAGAACGGAAAGATTTCTAAACTGTCTCTGCCCGGTCGGCCATTTCATCCTTCACTTTCCACTGAATCCGCGGCCCAAGGATTGTCTAAAGATTCAGAAAGCTCGAGTCTGGGATTT
>NW_025164525.1:0-1623 GCF_004010195.1 Chiloscyllium plagiosum
TGAAAACTGAAACCCCACCCAAAACCAAAAAAAGTTGAAAGATCTGTCAGCAGCCCTAGTTATGTGATTTGCTCGCACTCTGGCCCCGGCATTGTTCAGATGAAGACCATCCCATCAGAACAGGTCCCTTCCTCCCCAGTAATAAAATATGCTTAAGCAACACGAAATACAGGGACAAAATGACTTTTCCTACAGTCCAAAATCTGGAAAATACAAACAGATAAGATTGTTAAAATACACTCATGACCTTGAGTTGTATAAATTGAAATGTGAATTACAAAACCATGGAAGTGGTGTGCAAACTTTATCAATCATTATTCGGCCCACAGCTGAGATGCTGACTTCCCCTCTGTCAGTGATCTCCCTCACTGAGATTCTCTGGTCCAGTCCCACACACAGTATCTCGGGGTGTTACCAGTTCCTGCTGCTGTTCGCCCAGTCTATTTAAGTTAATGCACCGTCTCCCTGTAACCAATCAATTGGTCTATTGGATACTGTTTAACTGTCAGCAACCCAGCTCTGTGATGTTATTGGTGATAAATGATCTGGGAAGACAGCCAGTATCAGCACAGTGCTCACAGGGCATGGCACCAGACAAAGGACTTGCAGTCCAGGGGAATTTCTAAATAAAGTTTCCATCTTCTGTCTATTTTTCTCATGATGCATCCTGATCTATCCAGCTTCACTCTCGTCTGACACCCGTTCCGCTCACTCAGTCTGTCGCTCCACTTTCTATCCACTCTGTTGATCTCCCTTCACATTCTTTTTGTTTCATTCTCTCTCTCTCTCCCTGTCTCTCTCACTCTGTCTCAAATAACTCTCTCTGCTTTCAGATAGTGCAATTGGAGAGTTTGTGGATGTACAATGGTTTGAATTGCCTCCGACTGTGCTGTATTCATTTTGAGGTTCTCTGACCCACAATAAAGACTTCCAGTGCCTGGAGAAACAAGCTGGTCCTGCGAAGGACACAGTACACAATCATTCATTATCTTTTCCTGTTTTCTGAAATGTCGTGTCCTGGAAATATCTGTTCAAACAAATAGATTAAAATTCGAGTAGTTGGAAGGACATTTACCAGACGATATTGCAATCAGTATTTAATAAACAGTTCCACCACTCAAAATATGGATTTGCCTGATAACAGCTCCTCCCAATTAATAGCCCCTCGCTTCTGCCTTATGTTGGCGTAATTTGCCTTCTGCCAATTTATTAACTTCCACAAGGTCATGACTTAGTCCATGTTCGTAGCTATCTCAAACCTGAGGGTGTTGTGATTACTGTTTCCAAAATGATCTTCCACTGAATGGTCAGTCACCTGGACAGACTCATTATCTAATACGAGGTCCAGTATTGCTCCTCCTGTAGTCAGAATATCCACATACTGCTGCAAATGACTTTCTTTGATGCACTTAGCAAATTCTACCCCATCTAAGCCTCTTGCTCTAAGGGACTCCCAGTCAATACTGGGATGTTAAAGTCACTCACTATGGCAACTCTATTTAATACACTTTTCCGTAATCGGCCTCCATATTTGTTCCTCAATCTCTTGGTGGCTGTTGGAGAGACTACAGTGTAATCCTAACACAGTGTTTGCATCCATCTTATCTTTGAGCTCTATTCATG
>NW_025164526.1:0-1623 GCF_004010195.1 Chiloscyllium plagiosum
TAAGGACGAAAGGGTAACTAAGGAGAGAATAGAGCCCCTCAAAGATCGGCAAGGTGGCCTTTGGAGCCACAGGAGATGGGAAAGGTACGAAACGAGAATTTTGCATCAGTGTTTACTCTGGAAAATGACTTGGAAGATATAGAATGTAGGGATATAGATAGTGACATCTTGAAAAATGTCGATATTACAGAGGAGGAAGTACTGGATGTCTCAAAACGCATAAAAGAAGATAAGTCCCCAAGACCTGATCAGGTGGACACGGAAACTTTGTGGGAATTGATTGGTGGGCCTCTTGCTGAGATAATTTTATCATCGATAGTCACAGGTGAGGTGGCGGAATGCTGGAGTTTGGCAAACGTGGTGCCACTGTTTAAGAAGGGCGGTAAAGACAAGCCAGGGAACTATAGACCAGTGAGCCTGACGTCAGTGGTGGGCACGTTTTTGGAAGATATCCTGAGGGACAGTACATACATGTAATTGGAAAGGCGAGGACTGATTAGGGATAGTCAACATGGCTTTGTGCGAGGGAAATCATGTCTCACAAACTTAATTGAGTTTTTTGAAGAAATAACAAAGTGGACTGATGATGGCAGAGCAATGGGCTATATCAATATGGATTTCAGGAAGGTAATGAGGTCAACCAGCTGCACAACATAGGGCATGAGTTCCCTGACTGGGGCTGTTAATTGGGACCGATCAGGGAAGCATCGCTGATGTCAATGGGTGAGTATCAGGGATATTGAGATGCTGACGGCCTGGCTCAGTGACAGGCTTTTGTCAAAGTTTATGCACTTGTATCAAAAGCGTTCTTAATGATATGATGCCAGCCTTTCAGTCGCTATTTCGCAGTCAAGTATTGTTTTTGTCAATGTGGACCAGGACCTCTGTGTCGTCACTTGCCACACTATCTAACGCCTGTCCCTGTCCCACCTCAACCCCAAAACACATGCAGGAAGTGCTAAAGTTGTTCTGGGATGTGCTTGACATTCGGTACTGTCGAGGCAATATACCATTCTGGACTCTGTCAAGTCAGGACTGATGATTCCGAGTCAGTCAGCCATATTTGGTTTGTCCACTGTTGCCATTTGATTTTTAACGCAGCACCGACACTGACTGTATAAAAAAGGAAAAACAGAAAAATATACTGGGAAGTTGAGGGTCGATGTCCTTTTGAGTGCAGCATTGAATGACCAGAATGAACGCAAGAGAGCAAGGCTTCAATGATGATGGAGTGAAATGACACAAACCAACGTGTGTACCTCAAATTTAGAGAATTCTGAGAGAAGTAAAATGTTCAAGAGAATAATGGCAATGGCAATCATTGAATGGACAGAAATGCTACTTTCTGGCTTTAGAGTTATGACTAGGTTAAGCATCTATAACTTTATTGACGGCCTGAAATATTTCCAAGATGGAAATGAAGAAACAATGTCTCACATTTCTCTACATTATATTACCCAATGTAACCCATGATCGTATGAGCTCTGCAATTGATAGAAATTTTCAATGGCTATATCTCAAGTAATTTTCCTTGTGGACTTGCTAATACCATCCTGACAAACTGATTATGGCATATTTTTCCTCTGCTCTCTGTTTTCTGTCCCTTATCAGTCTTCACACCAA
>NW_025164527.1:0-1623 GCF_004010195.1 Chiloscyllium plagiosum
GTTTCTCAATTTCCCTCTGACTACTGGGGGGGGGTCTATAATACAATCCCAATAACGTGATCATCCCTTTCTTATTTCTCAGTTCCACCCAAATAACTTCCCTGGATGTATTTCCAGGAATATCCTCCCTCAGCACAGCTGTAATGCTATCCCTAATCAAAAATGCCACTCCCCCTCCTCTTTTGACTCCCTTTCTATCCTTCCTATAGCATTTGTATCCTGGGCATTCAGCTGCCAGTCCTGCCCATCCCTGAGCCATGTTTCCGTAATTGCTATGATATCCCAGTCCCATGTTCCTAACCATGCCCTGAGTTCATCTGCCTTCCCTGTCAGGCCCCTTGCATTGAAATAAATGCAGTTTAATTTATTAGTCTTACCTTGTCCCTGCCTGCCCTGACTGTTTGACTCACTTCTGTTCTCAGAGCGATCTCTTTCCTCACCATCTCCCTGTGTCCCTCCCCCCACCTTACTAGTTTAAATCCTCCCAAGCAGTTCTAGCAAATTTCCCTGCCAGTATATTAGTCCCCTTCCAATTTAGGTGCAATCCATCCTTCTTGCACAGGTCACCCCAAAAGAGATTCCAATGATCCAAAAATGTGAATCCTTCTCCCATACACCAGCTCCTGAGCCATGCATTTATCTGCTCTATCCTCCTATTCCTGCCCTCATTAGCTCGTAGCATTGGGAGTAATCCAGATGTTACTACCCTTGAAGACCTCCTTTTTAAATTTCTACCTAACTCTCTGTAATCTCCCTTCAGAGTCTCAACCTTTTCCCTCCAATGTCGTTGGTTCCAATGTGCTCAATGACCTCCTGCTGGCCCCTCTCCCCCGTGAGAACATTCTGCACCCTCTCTGATATATCCTTGATCCTGGCACTAGGGAACCAACACACCATTCTGGTTTTTCTCTGCTGGCCACAGAAACGTCTGTCTGTACCTCTGACTACAGAATCCCCTAACACAATTGATCTCTTGGAAGCCGACGTACCCCTCATTGCATTAGAGCCAACCTCAATACCAGAAACTTGGCTGTTTGCGCTACGTTCCCCTGAGAATCCATCATCCCCTACATTTTCCAAAACAGCATACCTGCTTGAAATGGGTATATCCACAAAAGACTTCTGCTCTCGCTGCCTACCTCTTTTACCCTTCCTGGAGTTAACCCATCTATATGACTGTATCTGAGACTTTCCCCCCTTTCTATAACTGCCATCCATCACATACTGTTGCTGTTGCAAATTCCTCATCGCTTCTATCTGTCTCTCCAACCGATCCACTCGATCTGATAAGATTTGCATCCAACAGTATTTATAGCAGATATAATCCGCAGTAACCCTTAAACTCTCTTTAAACTCCCACATCTGACAAGTAGTACATATCACTGCAAAAGCCATTTTTGCTCCTTCACAATCTACAGACCCAGAAAATAACACCATCTTATTCCTCTACAAACACTGCCCCAGGTTAAATTAATAGCTATGGCTTATATTTTAAGTTTAATCAAGAGACTTATCTCCAAAAACATATAATCAAGAAAGAATCCACTGTACCCACTACTGCAACCTATTCTTGGACAGACTTAAAACAATAATTAACTTATCTGATTCTGTGCTGTGAACTTC
>NW_025164528.1:0-1623 GCF_004010195.1 Chiloscyllium plagiosum
GCATTAGTGAAGGTAGTAAAGGAGACCCCAAGATGAGCCAAGGAGCTGCAGGTGAGTGCACAGCCTAGGCAGGGGCTGGGTATGGAGTTAGTACCTGATCTCTATAAAGAATTCACCTCGGTGGGTAACGTTTACTCAGAGAACAGGGGGAGTAGGACAACAAGTGATCACTTTGAAAGATACAGGATCTAATCCGTCGCTGATAGTAAGGGATGAGCAAATATGCACTCTTTCTGATCTGTTTCCTGAGAGTGTGGTAATTTGTGAGAGATATGGACAGAAATTTAGCATTCCCCTATGTAAGATCAGATTGGAGTGCCAACTTGAGTTTGAAAAAAAAAAGTGTGTCCATCCTAGGAATGCAATTTGTTCTTGGGAACGATTTCGCACAGTCTCTCTTGTTGTGGAGAAACCCAAGGAAGACCAAGAAACTGGTGAGTTAAAACAGAAATATCCTGGTATTTTGCCAGACTGTGTAGTAACTAGATCCCACTATCATAAGTCACAACATGAAACAAAAGATAAAGATGAAGGAGTTGAGGTTCAGTTAGCAGAAAACCTGCTTGACATTATGGTGCAGGAAAACCCTGAACAGGCAGAGGGTCAGGCCGAAGTGTTTAGTCCTGAAAGGCTAAGGGACTTGCAACAGAAAGATGAGACAATAAAAGAACTATATGTTGATGCATGCTCAGAGAATGAGGCAGGGAATGTGACTGAGGGTTATTATTTTAAAGATAGAATCCTAAGATGATAATGAAGACCACGGCAGGTTAGTGCAGAGGAGAAACAGGCCGAAGTGCACCAGATTGTGTTGCCGGTAGTGTACAGACAGGAATTGTTACCAGTAGCATATGAACTACCTGTAGGAGGTCACCTAGGGGTATTGAAGACTCAGGCTAAGGTACAAAAGCATTTTTATTGGCCTAGAATGCACAAGGATGTGATTAACTTTAGACGCACGTGTCAAACATGCCAAATAGTAGGTAAGCCACAGGCGGTAATAAAGCCAGCCCCTTTGTGACCAAGTCCCACATTTGAAGAACCTTTCATGAGGGGTATCATTGATTGTGTAGGTCCCTGGGAGCCAGTACTTATTAACCATAATGGATGTGTCTACCGGATTTCCGGAGGCAATTCCATTACGGAGTATCAAGGCACAAAGGGTGGGAGAGGAGTTAGTAACTTTCTTCACACAGTATGGGCTACCCAGAGAGATTCAGATGGACCAAGGGTCAAATTTTACTGCTAGGCTGTTTACGGAGGTCATGGATAGCTTAGGTATACAGAACTTTAAATCCAGTGCGTATCATCCTGAATCCCAGGGAGCTTTAGAAAGATGACATCAGACCTTGAAGACCACGTTGAGAGCGTACTGTCAGGATTACCTAAATGACTGGGGTAATGCTATGCTGTTCGTGTTGTTTGCCATTGGAGATGCCCTAAACAAATCTACTCAGTTCACTCCCTTTGAGTTACTATCCGGACAAGAAGTGAGAGGCCCTTTGAGATTAATTAAAGAGAAATTGACTAGACTGGAGATCTCACACTTGAATTATGAATCGGAGGTGAGGAAGAGATTTAAATCAGCTAAATGAATTAGCTAAACAGCATAGAATGAAGCAG
>NW_025164529.1:0-1623 GCF_004010195.1 Chiloscyllium plagiosum
TTTTTGATCAGTTGAGTTATTACACCACAGAGTGAGCTTGGAAATGTTAACTGCATAAGTTGATATCAAGCATTAGGAACTGATATTGCCACAGTCCAGTGTTCAGTAAGTCAAAGGAAAAAAAAAGTATGTATCATGCAAGGCTGTCGATCAGTATTTAGACAGCACGCATCAACAGTGAGTAGAATCATCCGGGAAAGTAAAGACTGAACTTCGGGAGAAGAATAAAATTTTCCAACAGAGTCCATTACAGATGCTAATGCGCCAGGACACTCTGTCTTCTGTGTTGTAATACTCGCTGGCATTATGGCAATAACGCATGCACTCTGAACCTTACAAAACCTTATCCAATACGAAATTAAATTCAATTTAAATCTTGCGACCTACCGCCGAATTAACTGTACTTTCCATCAAATGAATTATTTTGAAATTGAAGAAAAGTACATTTTGTGTCACATAATTTGATCAACTACATTACTCCACTGACGTAAAACATGCTGTGTCAGTTATGTCCCAGCCAGCATACTGATGCAGCAGCTCTGACATTCACAATGTCCTGTGAGAATGTTCAGCTCGGTGTTCTCATTACTGCAAACATTTATAAATTTCCAGGTGCAAGCGTGCAACAGCAAGTCCCTGCAATATTGCCTCACTCCGATCCTTCACATCTTTCGAGTCCTCGCTCGTCACAATATTATCTGGGGTTACTCAGTACCTAAATGTGACCTCCAATAAACCACCCCAACCTGTAAGACACTAGACAGACAATCCGCCTGACCATCAGCTCAATGATGTCACACGACATGGGCAAAGAGCATTATGAAAAGCTGAGTCGATAGATGATTCATACACTTTCAGTAGTGCGCTGCTGATGGATGATGGATCAACTGGCGATATTGATATAGTTTTCAACTTATGGAGTCCCTCTGTGTTGTATATCAGGTCAAATACCGGTCACAACAATCGGTCTGCCTTTGACTCCATATGGCCGAATGTTCTTGAACGCCTCGGAACAGCACAATATTGTCAAAGATCCTCCATTGCACATCAGTCACCGGAATAAAACTTGCCTTTTATCTGCAAAGATTCCTGTTGTACCGCCCAGTCTCCACTGTCCTCAGCCATATGGAACAGGTGCAATGACAGAGATTTCACAACGTTGCCAGAGAACTGCAGTCCATGGTGTTACATGATGAACGCATATTGATTAGTCTAAAAAAGAAAATCCGGGTGATGAATCTCCAAAACGTCTGTGCCAAAAATAATGATAATATTAAGAAGAATAATCATAAATACTTATTCAAACGAATAGCCAAAAACGAAGTAATAATCCCAAATGTCGACAAAGGGGACCATATTCCCATAGAGCTTTATCCTTTAGAGAACTTTAAATCATTCCAGCAACAAAGTGGAAGGTGTAAAACATCTTGTTCAACAGAGTTGTTTGATGCTCTGTGGGAGAGCTGTATCAACAAAACTCAACATTTATCCTATTAAAGTCTGGACCACAGCACTGTACATCTTGTAATAAAAGGCGAAACTCACACGACGTTTTTGACAATCAAACATTTTAACATTACACACCATAACACCCCTCCTAGTGACATGTACTCACAAACATCA
>NW_025164530.1:0-1623 GCF_004010195.1 Chiloscyllium plagiosum
GTGTGATGGAATTCTCCCCACTTGCCTGGATCGTTGCAGCTCCAACAACACTCAAGAAGCTTCACACCATCCAGGACAAAACAACGCGCTTGATTGACACCACATCGACAAGTAATCAATCCCTCCACTACAGAAGCTCCGTAGCAGCAGTGTGTATTACCTACAAGATGCACTGCAGAAATTCACCAAAGATCCTTCGTGAACACCTTCAAAACATACGACAACTTCCATCAGGAAGGATAAGGTCCGCAGATACTTGGGAAAACCACCACCTTCAAGTTCCCCACCAAGCCACTCGCCACCATGACTTGGAAATATTCTGCTGTTCATTCACAGTCGTTGAATCAAAATCCTGGAATGCCCTCGCTACCGGAATTGTGGGGAACCCCGCAGCAAGTGAACCGCGGCGAATCAAGAATGCAGCACACCACCTTCTCAAGGGCAAATAGGGATGAACTAACAATGTTCGCCAGCCAGCAACACACAAGTCCCACAAATGATTAAAACAAACAAAAAAAAACACTTGAATGGCAAGGGCACAAAATGTACTCTGAGTGGTGGATTTCAATGTCCACAACCAAGACCTGCTCAGCAGCAGTATCACTGATTGAGCTGGTTGGGTCCAAAAGAACATAGCTGTGAGACTGTGTCTGCAGTAATTGGTGAGGGAGCCAACAAGAGGGAAAAACATACCCGAGCACATCCTTACTAATCTGCCAGCTGCAGAAGTATCTATCCATGGCAGATATCGTTAAGAGTGACAACTGCACAGTCCTGGTGGAAATAAGTCCCGGTTTCACATTGAGAATGCCCTCCATCGTGTTGTTGGCACTATCACCGTGCTAAAAGTGACAGACTGTCAACCTATCTAGCAGCTCAAGAATCGTCGTCCATAGGCGCTGTGGATCATCAACAACAGCATAACTGTACTCCAGCACAATCAGGCACCTCATGGCTTGACATATCCACCACTCAACCATTACCTTCAAGCCAGGGCGTCAATTCTTATTCAATGGAGAGAGCAGGAGGACATGCCAGAACAGTACCAGGCATACATGAAGATAGATGCCAACCTGGTGAATCAACCAAACAACACACTTGCATGCCAAACTGCATAAGCAGCAGTTTATACATAGCGCTCAGTGATGCAGCGACCAACAGATCAGATCTAAGCTCTGCATGACCGCCACATATAGTGAAATTTGGTGTAGATTATTTAACAGCTCACTGGAAGAGGAGATTCCACCAATATTCCCATCATCAACGATAGAAGAGCCCAGCACATCAGTGCAAAACATAAGGCTGAAGGTTTTTGGGAGCTAAATATCCAAGGATATACATCCAAATGAAAAGACAGACAGGTGGGCAGAGTGGCTGGAGTTGCCTGATTAGTAAGAAATGAAATTAACTCAATAGCAATAAATAACGAAGGGTCAGATAATGTAGAAACGGTGTGGGGAGAGTTGAGGAACCGCAAAGTTAGAAAAAAAACATTACGGTAGTTATGGACAGAACTCCAAACAATACTGAGTATTTGTGGCCTAAGATACATGAGGAGATAGGAAAAGTGTGATGGAAAGGCAAGGTTAAAGTGATCAGTGGGATTTCGATATGCAGGGGGAC
>NW_025164531.1:0-1623 GCF_004010195.1 Chiloscyllium plagiosum
CCACTGGACACCACTACCTGGAATGGTAACCGTCCCATTCAAGATTGGGCACTGTTACAGAGTGGTGAACTCGATCCAGACAGTCGCAAAGACCAACCTCCCATCAATAGTATCTATCCATCAGGTCTGTTATCAAGGAAAGGCCGCCAGCATTCTCCAAGATCCATCCCACCTTGGCAATGTTTTTCTACAACCTCTACCATCGGGTCGAAGATATAGAAGCCTGAACACACGCACCCGACTGTTGTTAGAATATTGAATGGACACAAAAACTCTGAACATTTGCCTGTACCTGTGTTTTTGGTTTTGCCACTGTTTACCTATTATTTACTTATCTATGCTACTCAACTCTGTGATCTGCCTATATTGCTCACAAGACAAATATTTTCACTGTGCCTTGGTACACGTGAAATCAATACATGCAATTCAACTCATCAGCCTCCAATTAGACAGCCTTCTACCAACACTGTCTGCCTCCTCGGAGACATATTTGGAACCAATCTGCCAATTTATTCTGGAGGACATGTGTTTTTGTTTTAGTTATCAATTTTCCTTGTCAAAGGCTTTGCTGAAATCTATAGAATCCAGATTAATTCCCTACCTTCGTCTCCAGACCTGGTCACCTCCTCTTAAATTTCCACCAGATTTGTGAGGAATTCCCCCTTCCCCTCCGTGAGAGCCGTGCTGATTGTTCATGGTCAAGCCTTGCCTCTCAAAATGGAGATTAATTATTACCATTGGAACTTTCTCCAATAGTTCCCCAGGCATCAAAGCAACAAACACCTGTCTGTAATTCCCAGTCGATCTCCTCCACCACCTTAAAGAGTGGAAAAAAAACATCAGCTGTCCTTCAGTCCTCTGACATTTCCCCAATGGCCAAAGAGGAATTAATGCTTTGAGACAGAGTTCTCTCGAATCTGTTTGGTCACACTTTCTTCAGACTTTAGGATTTGTTCGGGTTTAAGATCACTGAACCTACAATATCTGTTTGCATCATCCCGAAGTCTGCTCAACAGAGACTGACAACGAGGCTGTTGTTTTTTTTGACATTATTTCATCCCAGTGTTGTTCCCATCTTTACTGAGGTGTGGGAAAATGTGCTCCCTAATTCCAGGTTTTCGATTCCAGTATTTTCTATAAGCACATTCGAACGTCCTTTGGGACTAAGTTAACGAAAACGTTCTGAAGAAAACAATCACAATGTGGAGGAATATCTGAGGTATTTTACACACGCGGATATTGCACAGTGAAAATATAGCTTTAAATTAAGGGGGGGTAGATATAGGACTGATGTTAGGGGTAGGTTCTTCACTCAGCGAGTCGTTAGTTCATGGAATGCCCTGCCAGTAACAGTGGTGGACTCTCCCTCTTTATGGGCATTTAAGAGGGCATTGGATAGGTATATGGAGGATAGTGGGTTAGTGTAGTTTAGGTGGGCTTGGATCGGCGCAACATCGAGGGCCCAAGGGCCTGTACTGCGCTGTATTCTTCTATGTTCTATGTTCTATGTGTGTGCTCAAGTACATAAATATCCCACACACGTGTAAATTATTTTTCTGTCTTTCTACTTAATATCTGCCTTTGCATGCTCATCCATACTTGCTTCAAACTTCCCATTGTGCA
>NW_025164532.1:0-1623 GCF_004010195.1 Chiloscyllium plagiosum
GCCTAATAGCAGGAGACAGCATTATCGAGGAGGCGTGTTTTTCAGACTGGAGGCCTGTTGTTATGGTCTAGGCCAGACCACTCAAAATTTTCTTAACCAGGCTGCGCAGACCGTAACTTTGTAATTTGTTTCAGTAAGTGCACAGTGAAAATTATCAGGTTTTAAAACAAACAAAAAAATTCACTAAACGCCACAATGAAACACAAAGAACAGAATAAAGAACCCCGACAGAACTCAATCTATTCAAACTAGACTTAATTAGTTGTTCTGGAAGCACACAACCATCCCAATAAGCAAACCCCCCTTAAGAACAGTGCCAATGGAACAAATGCTTACAGGTTGGTGCTCGAAGGGCAGAAGGAGCGAGAGTGCGAGGGGGAGAGAGAGAGAGAGAGAGAGAGAGAGCGAGAGAGAGCGAGAGAGAGAGCCTATCCACACAGCTGAACTACAAACTAGTTCTGGACTGAACTGCTCACATAGAGAGCTGACCACTCCCTTTTGATTATAGCTTTAATCACAAAACCGTTTAATCTCTATACCAAGCCAATCACCTTGAAGCCGGGAACTATTTACGACCCTTCTGAAAAAAAAAATCAAGGACACAGTATCTTTGAGAAAAGGAAGCTTTTAGAGAAAAGGTACCAGCTTTGTGACACTGTGCACAGTGGTGTTCCACAGGGACTTGTGCTCAATCCATTTTTGTTTGACATTTAGACAAATGATTCAGATGAGAATTATAGAAGGCACGGTTAGAAAGATTGTGGATGAAACCAAGTTTGGCTATATAGCAGACAATGAAGATTAAACAGGGACCTAGATCAAACGGCTTGGTGAATCTTAGAGTTGTACAGCACGGAAGCAAACACTTTTGACCAGCTCGTCCATGACAACCTGATTTCTGAAATTAATCGTGCCCTACTTGGGGTGGTGCAGTGACTCAGTGCTACTGCCTGACAGTACCAGGGACCTGTGTTTGATTGCTGGCTCAGGTGACTGACTGTGTGGATTTTATAAGGTGCAAATGCGTCTCCCACCCAAGGTCTGTGTTTCCGGGGCTTAAATTCTGAAATTCAATACTGACACCTCTTCCATCGTGATCAAACGACAATTTTAAAATCATTTTATGCAACGTGTTCAGACATATTATAAAACACCTCTAGTAGGATTAGAACCTAGACCTTTGGGGCCAGAGGCAGGGACACTACCATCACCCCACAATAGACCCGAAAGTCACAACATTATTCTCCTGTGGTGTTTGTTCATCAGCCTGTTCTGACACGCTGCACCAGAACCTAGACAATATGGTCTCGAGCTAGGGACACTACTAGACAAGTTCAGGAATTGGAATAGAATCCAGAGCTCTGCCTCAGAGGCAGGTCTAAACCATGCCCAAACTTTTAACTTTAAATGCCAGCTTTCAGATCGGTATGGATTCATTGAAATCTGGTCCACTTTACTGAATTACCCAGTTAGAATAATAATGTTGTTAAAAATGCAAGATACTTGCCTCAACTGTAGGATATAGAGTTTATGTGCTCTGCCTTCGAGATAAACTATGCACATCTTTAAATACTTGGCTATTATTTCCAGTTTAGATGGCTATTATCTGTAGTCGCTGAAAAT
>NW_025164533.1:0-1623 GCF_004010195.1 Chiloscyllium plagiosum
TTCTAAAAACACTGGTGTGTGCACACACACACACAGGAAGATGTGTTGGGTAGGCCAGAGGTTATTAAGGTGGACAAATCCCCAGGATCTATCCCAGGTTGCTCAGGGAGGCGAGAGAGTAAATATCTGGGGCCGTGACAGATATCTTTGTTACATTCTTAAAAACAAGTGAGGTGCCGGAGGACTGGAGGGTAGCTTATGTTGTCCCCCTGAACAAGAAGTGTAGTAGATATTCCGGAGAACTACAGACCATTGAGTCTGACGTCAGTGGTGGGAAAGTTGCTCTAGAAGGTACTGAGAGATAGGATCTATATATATTTAGAAAATAATGAGCTTATCCGTGACAAGCAACATGGTTTGGTGAAGGCGAGTTCGTGCCTTACCAACTTAATAGAGTTGTTCGAGGAAGTGACCAAGTTAATAGATGAAAGAAGTTGGAGAAATTGAAGTTATATGGTGTGCAGGGTGTTCTAGCGAGGTTGATAAAGAACTGGTTGAGAAGCCGGCGACAGAGAGTAGTAGTTGAAGGGAGTTTCTCAAAATGGAGAAAGGTGACCAGTGGTGTTCCACAGGGGTCAGTATTGGGGCCATTGTTGTTTGTAATATATATAAATGATCAGGAAGAGGGCTCTGTTGGCATGATCAGCAAGTTTGCAAATGACACGAAGATTGGTGGAGTCGCAGAAAGCACAAGGGACTGTCAGAGAATGCAGGAGGATATAGATAGACTGGAGAGTCGAGCGGAAAGTGGCAGATGGCTTTCATCCAGACAAATGTGAGGTGATCTATTTAGGCAAGTCAAATTCTAGAGTGAATTATACACTAAATGGAAGAGCCTTGAGAAAAGTTGATGAAAAGAGAGAAATGGGAGTGCAGGTCCATTTTACCCTGAAGGTTGCTGCACAGGTGGATCGAGTGGTCAAGAACGCATATGGTATGGTTGCCTTCATTGGACGGGGTACTGAGTACAAGAAGTGGCAAGTCATGTTGACATTGTACAAGACATTGGTTCGGCCGTATTTAGAATACTGTGTACAGTTCTGGTCGCCACATTACCAAAAAGATGTGGACGCTTTGGAGAGGGTGCAAAGGTTTACGAGGATGCTGCCTAGTATGGAAGGTGCTAGCTATGAAGAAAGGATGAGTAGCTTAGAAAAAATGAGATTGAGGGGGAACCTGATTGAGGTTTATAAAATCATGTAGGGGATAGACAGGGTGGATAGGGACAAGCTTTTGTCCCAGGGTGAAGGATTCAGTAACGAGAGATCAGGGTTTCAAGGTGAGAGGTGGAAAGTTTATGGGAGATACACTCGGCAAGTTCTTCACACAGAGGTTGGTAGGCATTTGGAAGGCGTTGGAAGAGGTAGGCACGACAGATTCATTTAAGATGCATCTGAATAAATGCATGAGTAGATGGAGAGCATTCAGGTGCTTAGGCATTGACCGACAGTTTTCGACAGTAGATTTGATTGGCTCAGGCTTGGATGGCTGAAGGGCCTGTTCCTGGGCTGTAAATTGTCTTTGTTCTTTGTACTCGCGCGCACACACACACACATACACACACCCGATAAACAAAATCTCGGCAATTTTAAGTTGAAAGAATTTTGCCCAGATATTAGTTTA
>NW_025164534.1:0-1623 GCF_004010195.1 Chiloscyllium plagiosum
ATCTGTTTCACTATGATGCAGATTAAGGGACATACATCCCAGACTGTTTCATGAGATGCTGACTGTGGGACGCTCATATCAGACTGCTTTACTGTGATGCCGACTGTGGGACACTCATCCCAGACTGTTTCACTGTGATGAAGCCTGTGGGACGCTCACCTTATATTGTTTCACTGTGATGATAACTGCGGGACGATGATCCCAATATGTTTTACTGTGATGCTGACTGTGGGACACTCTTCCCAGATTGTTTCACTGTGATGCTAACTGTGGGACACTCATCCAAGACTGTTTTATTGTGATGCTGACTGTGGGACACTCATCCCAGACTGTTTCACTGTGATGCTGACTGAGGGACACTGATCCCAGACTGTTTCACGATGATGCAGATTATGGGACACACATCCCAGACTGTTTCATGAGATGCTGACTGTGGGACACTCATTCCAGACTGTTTTACTGTGATGCCGACTGTGGGACACTGATCCCAATATGTTTTACTGTGATGCTGTCTGTGGGACACTCATCCCAGATTGTTTCACTGTGATGCTAACTGAGGGACACTCATCCCAGACAGTTTCACTGTGATGCTGACTGTGGGACACTCATCCCAGACTGTTTCACTATGATGCATACTGAGGGACACGCATCCCAGACTGTTTCACCTGATGCTGACTGTGGGACACTCATCCCATTATGTTTTAATGTGATGCTGACTGTGGGACACTCATCCAGGACGGTTTTATTGTGATGCTGACTGTGGGACACTCATCCCAGACTGTTGCACTGTGATACTGACTGTGGGATACTCATCTCGGACTGTTTCAGTATGATGCTGACTGTGGGAAACTCATCCCAGACTGTTTCACTGTGATGCTGACTATGGGATACTCATCCCAGACTGTTTCATGTGATGCAGGCTGTGGGATATTCATCCCAGACTGTTTCACTCTGATGCAGACTGAGTGACACACATCCCAGACTGTTTCATGTGATGCTGACTGAGGGATATTCATTCCAGACTGTTACAGTGTGATGATGACTGAGGGATACTCACCTTAGACTGTTTCACTGTGTTGCGGACTGTGGGACACTCATCCCAGACTGTTTCACTATGATGCATACTGAGGGACATGCATCCCAGACTGTTTCACTGTGATGCTGGCTATGGGACACTCTCCTTAGACTGTTCCATTGTGATGCTGACTGTGGGACACTCAACCCAATATGTTTTATTGTGATGCTGACTCTGGGACACTCATCCAAGACTGTTTTATTGTGATGCTGACTGTGGGACACTCAACGCAGACTGTTTCACTGTGATGCTGACTGTGGGACATACATCCCAGACTGTTTCACTGTGATGCTGACTGAGGGACATACATCGCAGACTGTTTCACTGTGATGCTGACTGAGGGACATACATCCCAGACTGTTTCACTGTGATGCTGACTGTGCGATACTCATCCCAGACTGTTAAACTGTGTTGCTGACTGAGGGACAGACATCCCAGACTGTTGCACTGTGATGCTGAATGAGGGGTACTCACTCAGATAGTTTCACTGCGATGCTGACTGAGGCACACTCATGCCAGACTGTTTCACTGTGGTGCTGACAGAGGGA
>NW_025164535.1:0-1623 GCF_004010195.1 Chiloscyllium plagiosum
AATACAAACCAGTTGTTTTTGAAACTGTGGTTACAAACCTGAGTCATGCAATTCACGAAAGTTTGAGGCTAAAATTAGATTCAGTGAATTGGAGAAGTACATGAAAAGATTGACTGGAAGACAGGCAATGGTTGTTGTTTTAATAAACACCTTAAAATGTACAATATACACATGTCCACCACAGTTTAAACAGCAAAGGAGTATGGTGACTTAACAATACTTAACAAAATAAGTTAAAGATTGTATTAGATCAAAGGAAGCAGCTCCGAAAAATGCCAGATATTGATGAAAGCCATGGATTCATAGACATTTGAGGACCAATGAACTGATAATGAAATAATTTAAAAAATGCAAACTAACAAGAAAAGTTAGTATAACCAAACGTTTCTCTCGATACTTGAAGGGAAAGTGAAGGCAAGGACACGTGTGGAATGGGGAATATCCACACACGATAATTTCTTGCAGAGAATTTGGAAATTACAGAGAAACTAAAAAGTTACATTCATGCCAATCTTATTAGAGGCAAGATTACCTGATGGAGAAATTCAGTTTGAGTTCTTCGGTGATTGCCAAAATGAAAGGAGATCGCAGTGAAGCTTAGAAAGTTTACACAGAAAGACGGACTGACACAGGGGCATGGAGAAGTGCTGCCAGGCAAGGTTAGGGAGAATCCCAAGGTGTTGTCCACGTACATTAATCAGAACAGAATAACCAGGATACAACTGGGGCCCATTAGAGACCAAGGGAGCACTCTGTGTGAGAAGCAGGGGAACATTGATCGATCGTTACATTAGAGCTCCATATCTCATTTATTTGGAGAACGAGGATTCAGGGACAGAATTCAAAAAGATGGGTTGCGAAGTTCTTGAACAGACTGATATAAGATGGGACCAGGGATTGGAGGCTTTGGCCTGTGTAAAATTGGACTGATTGCCATGTCTGGATAAGTTGCATTACAGGCTGCTGGTCGAGACAAAGGAGAAACGGCGCTGACTCAAATTTTTAAGTCGAATCTGGCTACAGGGAAGTTGGAGTTGCCAGATGACTGGAGAACAACGAATATGGTCCCACTTTACAGGAAGGATGGTGGAAATAGCCTGACTGTTAACCAGTCAGTATTAGATCCGTGTTAGGGCAAGTACTGGAGAAAAGAGGAAAGGTGAAAAATTATCTCTATTTGCAGATGTTTGATCGGGGGAGTCAGCATGACATCAGAGGCGGGAAGTCATACCAAGTGAACGTTATTGTTTGTTTTCGAGCATGTTGTTCTTATGGTTTTTCAGCAAGACCTTTGACAGAGCCTCATATGTGAAACTGATTCAAAAAGTCATGATATTAAGGGTAACTTAGTGAGTTTCATCAAACATTGTCTTAATCGCAGGAGACTGGGGGTGATGGAGGAAGGCTGTTTGTGTGACTGGAAACCAGTGTCACCTCTGATGTACCACAGGGATCAGTGCAGTGTACCTTATTATTTGTGGTATTCATAAATGATCGAGGTGTGAATGTGTTTGCGGGGGGGTGTGGCGAGGGTGAGTGCTAATTAAGTTTGCATTTGACACAATGTTTGGCCTGGTGGCAGTGAGGAGGAAGGCCTTATGTTACAGGAAGATACAGGTGGAA
>NW_025164536.1:0-1623 GCF_004010195.1 Chiloscyllium plagiosum
TTTAACGATACGAGTGGGCCGTCCTTATCAATAAAAACAAGGATTAGGATAGGGCTGGGCCATCCTTATCAATATAAACATGGATTAGGATAGGGGTGGGCCATCTTTATCAATATAAACATGGATTAGATAGGGGTAGGCCCTCCTTATCAATATAAACATGGATTAGGATAGGGTTGGGCCATACTTATCAATACTAACATGTTTTACCATAGGGGTAGGCCATCCTTATCAATATAAACATGGATTAGGATAGGGCTGGGTCATACTTATCAATATAAACATGGATGTGGATAGGGGAAGGCCATCCTTATCAATATAAACATGGATTAGGATAGGGTTGGGCCATACTTATCAATATAAACATGGATTAGGGTAGGGGTTGCCCAACCTTATCAATATAAACATGAATTAGGATAGGGGTAGGCCATCCTTATCAATACAAACTTGAATTAGGATAGTGGTGGTCCATCATTATCGATATAAACATGGATTAGGAAAGAGGTGGGCCATCGTTATCAAAATAAACATGGATTAGGACAGTGGTAGGCCATCCTTATCAATATAAACATGGATTAGGATCGAGGCGGGCCATCCTTATCAATAGAAACATGGATTAGGATAGTGGTGGTCCATCCTTATCAATATAAACATGTATAACAATCGGGGTGGGCCATCCGTATCATTATAAATATGGATTAGGATAGGGGTAGGCCATCCTTATCAATATAAACATGGATTAGGATAGTGGTGGTCCATCCTTATCAATATAAACATGTATAACAATAGGGGTGGGCCATCCGTATCATTATAAATATGGATTAGGATAGGGGTAGGCCATCCTTATCATTATAAACATGGATTAGGAAAGAGGTGGCCAACCTTATCAATATAAACATGGATTAGAATAGTGGTGGGCCATCCTTATCAATATAAACATGGATTAGGATAGTGGTGGGCCATCCTTATCAATACAAACATGGATTCGGATAGGGGTTGGCCATCCTTATCAATACAAACATGGATTCGGATAGGGGTAGGCCATCCTTATCAATATAAACTTGAATTAGTATAGTGGTGGTCCACCCTTATCTATATAAACATGGATTAGGATAGTGGTGGTCCATCATTATCTATATAAACATGGATTAGGATAGGGGTGGGCCAGCCGTATCAATATAAACATGGATTAGGATAGGGGTGGGCCATCCATATCAATATACACATGGATTAGGATAGGGGTTGGCCATCATTATCAACATAAACATGAATTTGGATAGTCGTAAACCATCCTTATCAATATTAATATGGAATATGATAGTGGAAGGCCATATTTATAAATATAAACGTGGATTAGGATAGTGGTGGGCCATCCTTATCAATATAAACATGGATTAGGATAGTGGTGGGCTATCCTTATCAATATAAACATGTATAACGATAGGCGTGGGCCATCTGTACGAATATAAACATGGATTAGGATAGGGGTGGGCCATCCTTATCAATACAAACAAGGATTAGGATAGGGCTCGGCCATCCTTATCAATACAAACATGGATTAGGTTCGGGGTAAACCATCCTTATTAATACAAACATGGATTAGGATAGGGGTGGGCCATCCTT
>NW_025164537.1:0-1623 GCF_004010195.1 Chiloscyllium plagiosum
GCTCCCAGCTTTAGTCCTGATGAAGGGCTTTTGATGAAACATCATTTTTATTGCAACTCGGATGCTGCCTGACCTGCTGTGTTTCTTCAGAACCACTCTAATCTTGATTCTGATTTCCAATATCTACAGTATGCACTTCCGTCCAACTGATTCCCCTGTCCATTGATCTTCAGGGATCGTGAATGTCCAATCCATGATCTCTTTGTCCGTCTACACCACATAGAATACTCACTGTTATTGTTTCTTCTCCCCAAATTCATTAACACTCATTGATCTGGATTCAATTCCATTCAGCATTTTACTTTTCCACCTGACGAATGCATCACTGCAATCCTTGGCATTCTTCACCAAAGTACATATGGGAGTGGTGAATGACCTGTGCGCATTCTGACTGAGCAAGTGAGTTTACACCTCAGCGGGTAATTGAATCCCTTCCTGCAGTCACCTCCTGGCCCTGATTTCTTGGCGCTGCGGGTATCCTTGTGTCTATTTAGTTTGGATATCAGTTGAATTCGAGTCCACACAGACACGACTCACATTTTCCCCGTTCTCTGAATCAGAGGGCATTCATGGGTGAAACACTTTGACGTGGGTCTGGAGTCACATGTTGACAGGACTCGTCACGGTCGGCAGATTCCCCTTTTGAAGGGACATGAACGAATGAGTTTTCAGTATATTAAAGTTATTGTCTCATTTCCTGAGATTGGGTTTATTTCCCAGATTTTATTCATCGAATTTAACGAACAGCAGCTGCCACGTTCCAGTCTCCAAAGATTACTAGCCCAATAGATGGCCGCTGCACTAACAACTCCCTGCTGCATTTCTCCATTCAAAGAATGACATTGTCAATTCAGATTATCCCAGATGGAGAGAGAATAGGACGCGTTTCTGTGTTGGAATGGAAGCAATGTACGCTGGATTGGAATGTTTACTGGAGCAAGAGACTGATGTGGAGACGATGTGAGCAAAAGCAGTTCTTACTGTCAGAGCAGCAGCAAAATATCGCTTTGTTAAGGAAAATCTCTTAGAATGCCTTCAATACGTCGAACTCTCACTTAAGGCTCCAGCACGCTTCCTCTGAGCCAATCCTCAGTGCGGGTTAATGCTGCTGCTCAATCTTAATAATGTAATAATTTGAGACCAATATTCATTCCACCCAGCCTTTAAACAGAAGCATTCACAGACTCAGCATTTCACGCGCTTGGAGATACAGACAAAATCTTTTCCCTGGGGTCGGAGAGTCCAGAAGTAGAGAGAATTAGTTTAGGTTGAAAATGGAAAGATATAAAAGAGACCTAAGGGGCTACGTTTTCATACAGAAGGTGGTGCATGTATGGAATGAGCTGCCAGAGGAAGTGGTGGAGGCTAGTACAATTGTAACATTTCAAAGGCATTTGGATGGGTATATGAATAGGAAGGGTTTGGAGGGATATAGGCCGGGTGCTGGCAGGTGGGACTAGATTGGGTTGGGATAACTGGTCGGCATGAACGGGTTGGACTAAAGAGTCTGTTTCCATGCTGTACATCTCTATAACTCTATGACTCTATGACCGGGCCTTTTCCAATCATGTCAATGGTGCCACAGAATATCTTCACGTGCTCATGTCCACCGCCACTTCCAGT
>NW_025164538.1:0-1623 GCF_004010195.1 Chiloscyllium plagiosum
AAATGAGGTGAATTATTTGATAAGAACACCAGATAGAAAAAAGTCACACAGAGTGTATCATGGAAATATGCTCCAAACTTACTTTGACAGGGAAGGAAAGCAATAGGAGGATGTGTTATTGGTTAGAGCAGAGAGCAAAGAATCAAGTTCCAAGGATTCTTATTTGGACACTCCTCAATTTAAAGTGGACAATGAGGAAGTTCTCAAAAATTGGATAAATTATTGAGTTACCTTTCATAGGAAAATCGAAATGAGCTGAAAGAGTTATAACTATTGCATCGGGAGGTTTTTGGAATAAGCTATGAAATACCAATCTAATCATGCATGATGCAGATATGAGTAATGGTTTTCCAGTTAGCAATATCTTGAGATACATGACCTACTAAAGGGCACCGGTACAAAAAGAATTTGACATAATGGAAGCATGTTACAGCTCACTGGTAGTAATGATGACAAAACCACTTTGTTACCAACTGTAAATTGTGGACTATCACAAATTCAACGCACTTACAAAGTCTGATTCATACCCGATTCCACGTTTGAAGACTGTATTGAGAAGGTGTAGCAAGGAGCTTATATTTCTAAGTTGGACTTACTCCAAAGCTACCGACACTTACCTTTATCTGAAAGAGTGAACACATTTTTGGCATTTGTGACACCGAATGGACTACCAATTTGAAATCATGCAATTTGGTATGGGGGAAAATGTGCCAGCTACATCATTCCAGGCTACACAATTGTATGATGTATATCGACGACCTGGTAACGTTTTGTCATACATGGAATGAATGTTTGCAACATTTATCAGAATTATTTGATTGACTACGCCAGGCATGCTTGGTTATAAACCTAGCAAAGAGTGAATTTGCCAAAGTGCATGTCACAGTCCGAGATCACGTTAACGGTCTTAAACATATGGCTCAATGGAATGTGAAAAAAAGGTTATTGGGGGATTCTACATACAGTCGACAAAGAGAGCATTACAACGATTCCTGAGATTAAATGGGTTTCATTGCAAGTTCCTATCGAATTTTAGCAGTATGATTGCTTCACTGACTGACTTACAAAGGAAATGCAGAAAGTTTCAGGGGACGACCGACTGTCAGAAGGCATTTGACAGCGCGAAAGCTGTGTAATCCACTGGTCCAATGTTAGCCATATCAAATTATACAAAACCATTCAAGGAGGCCATAGTTGAGAGTTGTGTGATTATCGGTGCTGTTCTCATTAGAGAAGACAACGAGAAGATCGAAAGACCCACCTGATATTCCTCCAGAAAATTGAATATTCATGAACAGACATATTCCAGAACTGGGAAGGAAACATTAGGTTTGAATTTGGCGTAACACCATAGCAGCAATTATATAGTCAGAAAGGTGTCTGAAATAATAGTATATGCTCATTATAACCCATTAAACGTCTTGGAGAAATTTAAGGACAAAAATTCCAGACTTTTTCGATGGAGCTTATTATTGCAGCCTTTTAATTTGAAATTTGTACGCGTGGCAGGACAACAAAACATAATTGCTGACGCACTATTGAGACTTTGATGAAAAAAGATGGAGGAGTATCCTGGCAAGAATAAACAGCTTGAAATAGAATGCAGTAGTGAATGTTTGCACT
>NW_025164539.1:0-1623 GCF_004010195.1 Chiloscyllium plagiosum
CAGTGTGTCTCAGAGCGTGTCAGAGTGTGTCACGATGTGTCGCAGAGAGAGTCAAATAGTGTTACAGTGCGTCTCCGAGCATGTCACAGTGTGTCAGATATTGTCACAGTGTGTCTCAGAGAGTGTCACAGTGAGACACGCAGTGATACTCTCTGTCTCGCTCTGAGACACACTGCAACACTCTCTGAAACAATGTGAAACTCTCAGAGATACTGTGACACTCTCGGAGTCTCTCTGAGACTCACTGTGACGCGCTCTGAGACACACTGTGACACTCTCTCTCTCTGACCGTCTCTGAGACACACTGTGACATTCTCTCTCTCTCTCTCCCTGGCGCCCTGTGACACTCTCTGACACTTTGCGATGCTCTCTGACTTTCTGTGACACTCTCTAACTCTCTCTGACACTCTCTGAGACACACTGTGAGACTCTCTGACACTGCCTGACACACTCTGAAACTCTCTAAATCTCTCTCTGACACATTGTGACAATCGCTGACACACTGTAACACTTGCTGACTCCATCTGACACTCTGAGACACTCTCTGACATACTGTGACACTCTCTAACTATCTCTGACACTCTCTGAGACACACTGTGACACTCTCTGGCAGTCTGAGACACACTGACACTTTCTGACTACCTCCGACACTCTGAGACATGCTCTGACAGACTGTGACACAATCTGACTCTCTGACGTGCTCTGATGCACACTGTGACACTCTCCGACTCTCTGAGACACACTGTGAAACTCTCTTACACACTGTGACGCGCTCTGAGACACACTGTAACACTCTTTGACGCTGTCTGAGACACACTGTGTACTCTCTGTCTCTTTTTGAGACACGCAGTGATACACTCTGTCTCGCTCTGAGAAGCAATGTGACACTCTCAGAGATACTGTGACACTCTCAGAGTCTCTCTGAGACTCACTGTGACACTCTCTGAGACACACTGTGACACGCTCGGAGACACACTGCATCACTTTTTGACTCTCACTGAGACACACAGTGACACTCGCTGACAATCTCGTACACTCTAAGATACTCTCTGTCAGAATATGACGCTTTCTGGCTGTCTGAGACACACTGTGACACTCTCTGACACTCTCTGTGACACTCGCTGACACTCTGAGACACAATATGACACTCTCTGACTACCTCTTACACTCTGAGACACTCTATGACAGACTATGATACTCTCCGACTCTCTCCGACACTCTCTGAGACACACTGTGACACTCTCTGACATCCTGTGACACTCTCTGAAACCCTGTGACACTTGCAGACACACTGACACTCTCTGACTCCCTCTCTGACGAACTGTGGCACTCTTTGAGACACAGTGACACTCTCTGACACGCCCTGAGACACAATGTGACACTCTCAGAGATACTCTGACACTAACGGAGTGTCTCTAGCTCTCCTCTGACACACAGAGATGCTCTCTGACTCTCTCTGAGACACACTGTGACAATCTGAATCTCCTCTGACACACTGCGTCGATATCTGACACACTGTGACACTCTCTGACACACTGCGATGCTCTCTAACCTTATCTGACACTCTGAGACACGAGATACTCTCTGACTCTCTCTGACACTCTCTGAAACTTACTTTGACAT
>NW_025164540.1:0-1623 GCF_004010195.1 Chiloscyllium plagiosum
TCCCGATTCTCCCACCCATCATAGCTGGAGGTATTCACAATCGCCCCGGATGTCCCTGGATATTCCATGAACCCTGGCAGTGCTGCCACCTTTAAAAGGCCAATGGGCACAATGTTGAGCTTTCTAAGTTTGGAGCTGCCCGCACATAAGACCACATATCTGAGAGGGGGTTAGTTGCAGACGGGACAGTGACAGGATGTATTGAATCTATCAGGAAGGTTTCTCGCGTGATGAAACAAAGGGATCAGTTAAAGTGTGTCAGATTTAATGCAAGGAATGTTCGAAATAAGAGTGACGAACTTAAAGCATGGATCAGTACTTGGGGTTACGATGTCGTGGCTATAACGGAGACGTAGGTTTCACAGGGACAGGGATGGTCGCTTGATGTTCCAGGGTTTAGAACTTTTAAAAACGTTTCGGGGCGGCACGTTGGCACAGTGATTAGCACTGCTGCCTCACAGCGCCAGCGATGCAGGTTCAATTCCGATCTCAGGGAACTATCTGTGTGGAATTTGCAAATTTTCCACGTGGGTTTCCTCCGGGTGCTCTGGTCTTCTCCCATGATCCAAAAATGCGCAGATGAGGTGAATTGGCCATGCTAAATTGCCCGTAGTGTTAGATGAAGGGGGGAAATGTAGGGGAATGGTTCTGGGTGAGTTGCTCTATGGAAGGTTGGTGTGAAATATTGGGCCAAATGGCCTGTTTCCACACTGTAAATAATCTAATTTAATCTAAAAAAAGAACAGTGTGGGTGAAAATGAGGAGGGGTGTAGCATTGCTCATCAGTGAGTTCGTCACAGCTACAGAAATGAAGGTTGTTGAGAAAGGTTTGACTACTGAGTCGGTATGGGTGGAAGGTAGGAACAGCAAGGGAACAGTAACCGCATTTGCGGGTTTCCTGAGACCACCTAATAACAGGAGAGAGATTGAAGATCTCATAGGCGGGCAGATTCTGGAAAAATGCAAAATTAGCAGGGTTATTATTATGGGTGATTTCAACTTTCCCAATATCGACTGGAACCTCCTAAGTGCAGATGGTGTGGATGAAGCTGGTTTTGTCAGCTGTGTTCAAGAGGGTTTCCTTGCTCAATGTGCAGACAGACCGAAGAGGCCATTTTGGATTTGGTGCCTGGCAACGAGCTCGGACAGGTGTCAGAACTCACGGTGAGAGAGCACTTTGGCGAAAGTAATCACAACTGCCTCACATGTAGCATAGTCTGGGAGAGTGAAAGGAACAGTTTCCAAGGGAAGATATTTAATTGTGGAAAAGGAAATTATGATGCTATCAGACAGGAGTTGGGAAGTACAGACTGGGAGCAATTGTTCCACAGAAAGGGCACAGCAGACATGTGGAGACTGTTTAAGGAGCAGTTGTTGCGATTAATACACATATTTGTTCTTCTGAGACAAGTAAGAAGGGGCAAGATTAAGGAACCTTGGATGATGAGCACAGAGGAATGTCTCGTCAAAAGGACGCAGGCAGCTTATGTAAGATGGAGGAAGCAAGAATCTAGCACAACTTTAGAGGATTACAGGGATTGCTAGAAAGGAGCTCAGAAATGGACTGAGGCGAGCCATGATGGAGCACTGAAAAGGCTTGGCAAGAAGGATTAGAGAGAAACC
>NW_025164541.1:0-1623 GCF_004010195.1 Chiloscyllium plagiosum
TTTGTAGCACCTTCTCAAAGACCTTGCTAAAGTTCATGTAAACAACATATGCCAAACATCACCCAAGCTGATTTCCCTCATGTTTATTTTGGACTAATCTGTTAAATAATTCGGACGAAGTATATTCGAAGTTAAGATATGGTAGCACAGATTGGACAAATGCAAGATGTGGTTCGTAGTTTTGAGAAGTAATCGGCCCTGTCTGCCTCGAAAATGCAGATTAGACAGTTACTGGATACTCTGTGGTACACCTGTGATGCTGAGAATTAGATAGCTAGCACATACAGAGAGGGGATTCACACTGCAGCCATAACGGCCTTAAAGAATGAAGGGAATGGGCAAACAGTCAGTCCAAGAGAAAGACTGCGGGAATACAGGAAAAGCTCAGGGTCTCAATCACAAAATCGGTATTCTAGTTTCGAAGCTGACAGCTCAGTGGTGCTGACTCCTCAGGGATGTGCAATCACAGCTATGTTTGCAGCACCAGAAGCAGGCTGACTGTGCAGGAAAGCAGGGAGAATGAATGAGGAGCAATAGTCACAGGAGATTAATTAATGAGGAGGAAATGTTGATGGTGACTGAAATCTCCACGTAAGTGCACGATGGTGGGGTCAAGCATGTCACAAAGAGGCTGCAGAAGCTTTTTTTTTCCTGGGGGAGGATGAACAGCGGCAGGTCGTGATCCACATTGTTAGCAATGCTTCATTTGGGAAGGGTGAAGTGTTCTTTGCTCGGAACATCGGGAGCTATGGAGAACGTCAACATACAGGATTTCCAAAGCAGTAATCTGCACAATACTCCAAGTGCCACATGCAAGGAAGGACAGTAAAGGGAAGTGAAGGGAGATTAAAGTATGATGAAACAGAGTACGGGAGAACAAGCTTTAGAATTCTAGAAAATAGAGCTTGATCGTGAGCAAGGTGGAAATTATATAAAGTTGATGGTGTAGCACATGAACACAGCTAAAGTTGAGTGGGTGTATTGCTCGTGCTGAGGGGGAGTGGTGCTTGACCTAACTTGGCAAGACTATCATAATCAAAAATGGAATGACAGAGGAGATCACGAGCTTAGAACGGCAAGTCGCTGGAATAAGAAAGAAAGAAAGAAAGAAACGATGTCTCAATACTTGCAACAGTGCATGTGTGTGAATGCATGGACTACAGTAAAGAACACTAACCAGGTATTGGTACAGATTGAGAAATGGAATTCTGAAGCTGTGAAAACAGACAGCTGCCTCAAGGAATGGCAAAGCAGGGTGCTACATATTCCTGGTTGCAAAGAGAGATAGTAACAAAGAGTTTGCAAATTGATTAATAATAACAACACAGATGTGATTATGGTTGATAAACTCTAAGTTCCAAGGACAGAAACAAATTGCTTACAGTTATTGAACAAAAGGGGAAACAGTGATAATTCCAGATGTAGTCTACAGCTTGGCAGCTAATGGAAATGAAGTAAAGAATAAATCTGCAGGGAAATTATAGAGGTGCCAACGTTCTCGAGCCAATACATAAAGTCATCATAGAGTCCATCCCTCCAATTTGGTTTCGGGAGTTGTTGATTACACTATCTCGATTAGTTAGGTTTGTTTGTGTGTAAAGCGCAGTGAACTTGTTTTAATGT
>NW_025164542.1:0-1623 GCF_004010195.1 Chiloscyllium plagiosum
AGGAGGCAGTCACTCAACTGCTCGGGACTGGGACACAAGAACAGGAGGCAGTCACTCAAATACTCGAGACTGGGACACAGGGACAGGAGGCAGTCACTCAACTGATCGAGACTGGGGCACAGGAACAGGTGGGAGTCATTCAACTGCTCGAATCTGGGACACAGGAACAGGAGGGTGTCATTCAACTGTTCGATATTGGGACACAAAAACAGGAGGGAGTCATTCAACTCTTCGAGACTGCGACGCAGGAACAGGAGGGAGTCACTCAAATGCTCGAGACTGGGGCACAGGAACAGGAGGGAGTCATTCAACTGCTCGAATCTGGGACACAGGAACAGAAGGCTGTCATTCAACTGCTCGAGACTGGGACACAAAAACAGGAGGGAGTTATTCAACTCCTCGAGACTGCGACGCAGGAGCAGGAGGGAGTCTCTCAACTGTTCGAGACTGGGACACAGGAACAGGAGGAAGTCACTCAAATGCTCGAAACTGGGACACAGAAACAGGAGGCAGTCACCCAACTGCTCGAGCCTGGGACTCAGGTACAGGAGGGAGTTATTCAACTGCTCGAGACTAGCACACAGGAACAGGAGGGAGTAATTCAACTGCTCGAGACTGGGACACAGGAACAGGAGGCAGTCACTCAACTGCTCGAGCCTGGGACTCAGGTACAGGAGTGAGTCCCTCAACTGCTGGAGACTGGGACACAGGATGACGAGGTAGTCATTCAACTGCTCGAGACTGGGACACAGGAACAGGATGGAGTCACTCAACTGCTCGAGACTGGGACACAGGGACAGGAAGCAGTCACTCAACTGCAGGAGACTGGGACACAGGAACAGGGGGAGTCATTCGAATGTTCGAGACTGGGAGTTAGGAACAGGAGGGAGTCATTCGAATGTTCGAGACTGGGAGACAGGAACAGGAGGTAGTGACTCAACATGCTCAAGACTGGGACACAGCGACAGAAAGCAGTCACTCAACTGCAGGAGACTGGGACACAGGAACAGGAGGGAGTAATTCAACTGCTCGAGACAGGGACACAGGAAGAGGAGGGAATCATTCAACTGCTCAAGACTGGGAGACAGGAACAGGTGGGAGTCGTTCAACTGTTCGAGACTGTGACACAGGGACAGGAAGCAGTCAGTCAACTGCTCGAGTCTGGGGCACAGGAACAGGAGGGAGTCATTCGAATGATTGAGACTGGGACTAAGGAACAGGAGGGAGTCAATCGAATGTCCGAAACGGGGAGACAGGAACTGGAGGGAGTCATTCAACTGCTCGAGACTAGGACACGGGAAAAGGAGGGAGTCGTTCAACTGCTCGAGACTGGGACACTGTGACAGAAGAAAGTCACTCAACTGCGCGAGACTGGGACACAGGTGCAGGAGGGTGTCACACAACTGCTCAAGACTGGGACACAGCAACAGGATAATGTCGTTCAACTGTTCGAGACTAGGACACAGGAACAGGAGGGAGTCACTCAACTGCTCGAGTCTGGAGTTCAGGAACAGGAGGGAGTCATTCGAATGTTCGAGACTGGGACACAGGAACAGGAAGCAATCACTCAACTCCTCGAGACTGCGACAAAGGAACAGGAAGCAGTCAATCAACTGCAGGAGT
>NW_025164543.1:0-1623 GCF_004010195.1 Chiloscyllium plagiosum
CAATATAGTGGGGAGGGGAGGTTAGGAAACTAGCGAAGTTGATGTTGATGCTGTGTGGTTGAAGGGTCCCAAGGCGGCAGACGAGGCCTTCTTCTTCCAGCCATTGGGTGGCTTGGCTTTGGTGGTGGAGGAGGCCCAGGATTTGCATGGCCTTGGGAGAGTTGGAGGGGGAGTTGAAGTGGTCGGCCACAGAGCAATGCAGTTGTTTGGTACATGTGTCCCAGTGATGTTCCCTGAAATGTTCCATGAGTTAGTATCCTGTCTCCCTGATATAGAAGAGACCACATCCAACAGAGATTTTCCTGCACATCCAAACATGTTATCTCTGTGTTTGTTGCTTTCGATTTGGTCTCCTTTAGAGAGGGGAAGCCAATTTGCGGAATCTTGCAGAGAATATCTTTGGAAAGCACGCACCAAGCAATCCCATAGCCCTGTGGCTAACCACTTCAACACCCCCCCATTCCACCAAGGACTTGCAAGTCCTGGGCCTCCTCCACCGCCAAATCCAAGCCACCCGACAGCTGGAGGAAGAAGGCCTCATCTGCCGCCTTGGGACCCTCCAACCCTGCGGCCCTGCAAACAATTTCTCTTCACATAATTATCTAATTCTCATTTGACAGCAATAATTGAACCTGTCTCGAATACAGACTCCAACAGTACAATTTAGATCCTAACCACGAACTCAACAGAAAGGTCATTCCTCATGAAGTCTGGCCCCTTGGTCAATGTTTTTAAATCAGTGCCCCATATGGCTCAGAAATAATCAACACCAGGAACAGTTTTTCCCTATCCCCTTTGTCCATGCCCCTCGTGTTTTAAATTGCTGATCAAATGTCTTTCTCGAGCTTTTCATTCTTAAGGATAGTCGTCCCGGTTTCCTGAAGCAATCCTTGTGTCTCTCATACCAGAGTCAGTGTGGGAGTAGTGATCTTGCTGAATCAGACTCAATGTGTGGGGTTTTAATTTTGTTCAATGAGACTGATCGTGGGGACAATGATTTCCTGAATTAGAGTAAATGTGGACTCATGATTTTGCTGAGTAGTTGACACTGTATTCAACACTATGGAAAAACAAGTGCTTATAGAGTGACAATCCTCTCTGGGATTTCATTATATTTCAGATGACAGTGAGGGACTAAATATGTGAAAAGATTCTCCATACAATCCTGCATGGAACTTGCAAAATTGTTGAAATTGTTTTGCCTGTGAACAGTTTTGTTGAAATGTTCAACCCTTTCCTTGGAATTCTTTCCATTTTCGGTCTACCTCAACCCTTTTGTGTGATTATTTCAGTTCAAGGTGCTGCAGGGCAGACTGCAAAATTACTTGGCACTGTATTAAGTGTTATTGACAGCTGAGACAGTGGTGCAGTGGTAACTATGGTTGCTTTTTTTAGCTGCTGTATAGTATTCTATTCTCAGTCACTACATACTTTCCTTCAGGATGACAAGATCCACTAATGAGTCTGTCTGGAGCCAGTTCTGGCAATTACTAGACGGCAGTTTCTTCTAAATACATAATTTTCCAAACATCTCACACAAATATTTGCATCAGCAATTTCAATCTTTCTGCAATCCATCACTTTCCAACTGTTTGCACTGTTCCTGAACTCTGTGGGATGACC
>NW_025164544.1:0-1623 GCF_004010195.1 Chiloscyllium plagiosum
ACATACAGTGCATTTCATTGAATGAATGGTTGCAGTTTGATTCACGAAGTAAATGGGTTACGTTTGTTTGTTTGATTGATTCCAGTAATACTGTTTGATTCATTGACTCAATGTTTGCAGTTGATTCAATGATTTAATGAATGCAGTTGATTTCATTGAATGAAAGTGCTAATCTCGAGACAATGAACTAACAAGAAAAGTTGTACATATTGAATGAACACGTGCAGTCTGTTTCATTTAATGAATGCATGCTTTTTGTATCATTGAACGCTTGCAGTTTCTTTCATGGCAAAACCAAGATTCATTGGAATAGGACTTGCAGTGTTCCTCATCGAATGAATATTTGCAGTTTAATTCATTAATTGTATGAATGCAGTTAGATTCTCTCCAGAAATGAGTGACGTTTGTACAATTCATCAATGAATCAATTCATCTTTGAATCAATGATGAAATATGAATCAATGATTGAATGAATGCAGGTTGTTACTTTGTATTAAAGCATTAAACTCGAGGCAGTGAATGAAAGAGAAAAGCTCTACTCATTGAATGAACACATGCAGTTTGTATCATGGACTAAATGTGTGCAGTTTGTTTGATTGAATCAATGCGTTAAGCTTGTGGCGTTGGACGAATGAGAGAACCTCTACTCATTGAATTATCATGTGCCGTCTGTTTCGTTGAATGAAAGCGTTAAGCTTGACCCATTGAATGAATGAGAGGAGCTATACTCATTGAATAAAGGCGTGCAGTCTGCATCATTGAGGAAATGAGTGCTGTTTGCTCCATTGAATGAATGCGTTTTGCTCGTGGCATTGAATGTATAGCCGGAGCTCTACTCGTTTAATTAAGACATACAGTGCACTTCATTGAATAAATCTGTGCAGTTTGATTCACGAAGTAAATGGGTTAAGTTTGTTTGATTGAATCCATTAATACTGTTTGATTCATTGACTCAATGTTTGCAGTTGATTCAATGACGAATGAATGCAGTTGGTTTCATTGAATGAAAGTGCTAATCTCGAGACAATGAATAAACAAGAAAAGTTGTACATATTAATGAACACGTGCAGTCCGTTTCATTTAATGAATGCATGCTTTTTGTATCATTGAACGCTTGCAGTTTCTTTCATGGCAAAACCAAGAATCATTGGAATAGGACTTGCAGTGTTCCTCATCGAATGAATATTTGCAGTTTTATTCATTCATTGTCTGAATGCAGTTAGATTCTCTCTAGAAATGAGTGACGTTTGTACAAATCATCAATGAATCAATTCATCTTTGAATCAATGATTGAAATATGAATCAATGAATGAATGAATGCAGGTTGTTACTTTGTATTAAAGCATTAAGCTCGAGGCATTGAATGAAAGAGAAAAGCTCTACTCATTGAATGAACACGTGCAGTTTGTATCATGGACTAAATGTGTGCAGTTTGTTTGATTGAATCAATGCGTTAAGCTTGTGGCGTTGAACGAATGAGAGAACCTCTACTCATTGAATTATCATGTGCAGTCTGTTTCGTTGAACGAAAGCGTTAAGCTTGACCTATTGAATGAATGAGAGGAGCTATACTCATTGAATAAAGGCGTGCAGTCTGTATCATTGGGTAAATGAGTGCTGTTT
>NW_025164545.1:0-1623 GCF_004010195.1 Chiloscyllium plagiosum
CAGTTTAGTGTGGGACAGTAATGATTTCTTGTTCGTGTGGGACAGTAATAATTTTCTGTTTAATGTGGGACAGTGATGATTTCCTATTAGTGTGGGACAGTAATGAATTTCCGTTTAGTGTGGGACAGTAATGATTTTCCATTTAGTGTGAGACAGTAATGATTTCCTGTTAGTGTGGGACAGTAATAATTTTCTGTTTAATGTGGGACAGTGATGATTTCGTATTTGTGCGGGACAGTAATGATTTTTCGATTAGTGTGGGACAGTAATGTTTTTCCGTATAATGTAGGACAGTAATGATTTTCCTTTTAGTGTGGGACAGTAATGATTTCCTGTTAGTGTGGAACAGTAATAATTTTCCATTAAATGTGGGACAGTGATGATTTCGTATTAGTGTGGGACAGTAATGATTTTCCGATTAGTGTGGGACATTGATGATTTCCTGTTTAGTGTGGGACAGTAATGATTTTCCGTTTCATATGGGACAGTAATGATTTTCTGTTTAATGTGGAACAGGAATGATTTTCCATTTAGTGTGAGACAGTGATGACTTCCTGTCAGTGTGGGACAGTAATGATTTTCCGTTTCGTGTGGGACAGTAATGATTTTCCGTTAATTGTGGGACAGTGCTGATTTCATCTTAGTGTGGGACAGTAATGATTTTCCATTTAGTGTGGAACAGTAATGATTTCCTGTCAGTATGGGACAGTAATGATTTTCCGTTTCATGTGGGATCGTTACGATTTTCCGTTTAGTGTGGGACAGTAATGATTTCCTGTTTGTGTGGAACAGTAATGATTTTCCGTTTAATGTGGGACAGTGCTGATATCATATTATGTGGGACAGTAACGATTTTCCGTTGAATGTGGGACAGTAATGATTTTCCGATTAGTGTGGAACAGTAACGATTTCCTGTTAGTGTGGAACAGTAATGAATATCTGTTTAGTGTGGGACAGTAATGATTTTCCGTTTAGTGTGGGAGAGTAATGATTTCCTGTTAGTGTGGAACAGTAATGAATATCTGCTAAGTGTGGGACAGTAATGATTTTCCGTTTAGTGTGGGACAGTAATGATTTTCCTATTAGTGTGGGACAGTAACGATTTTCCGATTAGTGTGGGAAAGTAATGACTTTCCGTTTAATGTGGGACAGTAATGATTTCGAATTAGTGTGGGACAATAATGATTTTTCGATTAGTGTGGGAAGTAATGATTTCCTGTTTGTGTGGAACAGAAATGATTATCTGTTTAGCGTGGGACAGTAATTATTTCCTGTTAGTGTGGGACAGTAATAATTTTCCGTTTAATGTGGGACAGTAATGATTTTTCGATTAGTGTGGGAATTAATGATTTCCTGTTTGTGTGGAACAGAAATGATTATCTGTTGAGCGTGGGACAGTAATTATTTCCTGTTAGTGTGGGACAGTATTAATTTTCCGTTTAATGTGGGACAGTAATGATTTTTCGATTAGTGTGGGACAGTAATGATTTCCTGTTAGTGTGGAACAGTAATGAATATCTGTTTAGTGTGGGACAGTAATGATTTCCTGTTAGTGTGGGACTGTAATGAATATCTGTTTAGTGTGGGACAGTAATGATTTTTCGATTAATGTGGGAAAGTAAT
>NW_025164546.1:0-1623 GCF_004010195.1 Chiloscyllium plagiosum
AAATGCTTTCCCACTTATACCTCAGTCCCTTTTTCTACCTTGTTTCCAAAGGGGAGGTCAGGTTTTGCCCCTTTCTCTTTTCTGGCCATTTACATATTGATTGGGAGTTTCTGGAACACAATTCCTCCCTTGCAAACACTGAACACTGGCAGTCCCAGTCTCAGTTTGGAAAGTTTAAAAACTCCAACCATAACAGCCCTATTATTATGATTGATATTTGAGATCTCCCGACATATTTGTTCCGCAGTCTGCCACGGATTATTCGGGGTTAGTGGGACAATCATGTCAGAGTGATGACCCATTCTTATTTCTCATTTCCATTAACATCGCTTCTCTGGGTGATCCCTCAGGAATATCCACTCTAAGTACTTCTGGGATGATTCACGCAATCAAAACCCACGACCATGCGTCCTCTCTTTCCTCCCCTTCGATGCTTCCTGTAGCATCTCTACCTTGAATCATTGAGTAGCCAGTCCTGCCCCTCCCTCAGCTGTGTTTCTGTCATAACTATAATATCCCAGTCCCATGTTCCAATCCATGCCCCGAGTTCATCTCTCGGGCCTCTTTCATTGAAATAAATGCAGTTTAAACATCAGTTTTTCCACATTCTCTGCGATGTTCTTGCCTGCCTTGGCTGTTGAATGTTCTCTCTTTAACATGTGCACTGGCCTCAATCTTCTTTCTGGCCTTATGGCTGTTTAAGGTCCAACACCATTTCAGGTTATATCGTCTCAAGCAATTCACCCAACCAGGGTATGGAACCCTTCCCGCTCCCAGTTCAGGTGCCTTTTCCACCCTGTCTCCCTGTGTTGACACCTTCAGGAATCTAGGCACCTGTCCACTAAGGTCCCTGTGTTCCTCAGTACTTCAAAAGGATCGCGCATTCATTATGTCTGCCCTTTGCTCATCATACCTCCCACAGACCTTACATTCATCAGAACTAAACTCTGGTCAGATTACCATCTGATCGTCATCAAACTGTAGCTAGAGACCATCCCCCTCACTGTGAACAACACCCTCACCTTCCATGTCATCTGCAAACCGACTAATGATATCTTCTGCTTTCACATCAGAGCTATTATTCCACAGAATAACCAGCAATGGTCCCTGCACATACCCCTGTGGTACACCCGCTGGTGAAAGAATTTCAAACACGAAGAAGTTTATACCCCAATTTTGTACCCAAATTACCAACATGCCTTGAATCTTGGATCAGCCTTCCACTTGGGACCTTGTCAAAGGCCTTATTCAGGTGCATGTAAACCACTTAATCTGCACTGCCCTCCTCAATATTTTGAGAGGCCAATTCAAAAAACACAACTGATTTCTGTGGCGGTATCTTCCTCTACCAAATCCGTGATGACGCAGCCAAGTTGACCTTTGCCTTTGCAAGTGTTGATCCATCCTCAGAATATTTTCCAATAATGTCCCTCCCCCTGTTGTCAGACTCTCTGCTCTGTAATTACCTGGCCTATCCATGCTGCCCTTCCTGAACAAAGGAAACAGATTACCTATCCTCCAGTCATTCGGCACTTCACCTGTGACCAGCAAAGTACCCACCAGGGCCCCAGTAATCTCCTCCCTTACTTACCATAGCAGCCCAGGATATATTTCATTGGGTAC
>NW_025164547.1:0-1623 GCF_004010195.1 Chiloscyllium plagiosum
TATTAAGACCATTCAGGATCTTACAAACTTCAAACAAGTCGAAACATATTTCTTTCAAATCTCTCTTGGAAACATATCCAGTCTATCCAAACTTACCTCAAAAGTGCACTCATTCGAAGTCACAATCAAGGACTGTATCTAATGCAACCATATTCTTCCTTAAATAAGGGATTAATAAAACTGCACAAATTATTCACAATGAGGTCTCTCCAATATCCTCGAAAAACTGCCGTGTAATCTACTTGTGTTTATGTTTCATTCCTCTTTATATATATGATATAGACTTGAACACAGTTAAGTTGATCAATAAATTTGAAAATCACCCATCATTTGTTGGATGGTAAATTGTGAGGAGGATAGCCTTAGATTACAGGATGATATAGATGGGCTGGTCAGTGACAAATGGAAATCAAATGGGCTAAGTGTGATGCACTTTGGCATGAAAAATAAGGCAAGGAAACACATGATGAAAGAATGAAAGAGCACCACAGCACAGCACAGGAAAAGGCCCACTAAGAATGCTCTGACAGCTGATGTCTGTCTGCACTGAATGGTCCAGACTTGGGAAGCAGAGGCATCTCAGTCTGCATGTCTACGAGTCCCTTAAGGTATTAGAACTGGTGAATACAGTGGTTAAGAAGGCATATGGTATACTTGGTTTTAATTGATAGACATAGACTTTCAGAGAAGAAGGAAATGCTGGGAACTACATGGAATGTTGGGAAGAGGAATGCAGAGGTCCTCATGGTATTCTCACTGAACTATTAAATGCAGAAACTCAGCGAATATTCCATGGAACAGGGTATGAATCTCACCATGACAGATGGTGAAATTTGAGTTCAATAACAAAAGATTTGTAATTAAAAATGTACTGATGCCATTGAACCAATTCTCAACTGCCAGAAAAAAAACCGTTTGGCTCACTAATGCTACCGACAGAGAAGGGAATCTACCATTCTTACTTGGTCTGGCCTAGAGACCTACATCAATTGTTGTTGATTGTTAACTGCTTTTTGAAATGCACTGCTGTGAACAGCTCTCCTGACTGAGCAGGTCAGGTCCGAAAGAACACAGCTTCTAGACTGGTTCTGCAGCAGCTGACGAGGAAACCAACAAGAGGGAATAAATTAGCTGATCTCAAGCTACATGACAGTATTGATAAGATTGAATACTCTGGTCCTTGTGGAGACAAAGTCCCACCTTCACGTTGAGAATAAACTTCAACACGTTGTGTGGCACGATCACTGTGCTGAAAGGGACAAAGATTGAACAGATCTAACACGTCAAAACTCCACATCCATGTAGCAGTGTGGGCCATCAATCCCAGCAGAATTGTACATCAGCATAATGTGTAACCTCAGCAGTTCTGAGTTAGGGTCTCCAGACCCAAAACATTAACTTTGAGTTTTCATCACAGATCCCGCCAGACCTGCTGAGCTTTTCCAGCAACATCTGTTCTGTTCCTGGTTTACAGCATCCGTGATGCTTTCGGCTTTTATTCTGTAACCTCATGGTCCAACATATCCCCAATCAACCATTAGAATCAATTCAATGGATCCACCCTGGTTCAACACCTCCCCGCTCACCTCTCTCCAAGGCCCCAAGGGATCCTTCCGTATCCAT
>NW_025164548.1:0-1623 GCF_004010195.1 Chiloscyllium plagiosum
TAACTATCGAGTCCCCAATTACTACTGAACAGAATATAGGTATGAGAACAGATGATGGAGAGTTTTGGATGAGGATTTGTTCTGCATCTCTGTAACTGTGAATGGGGTCAGCAGAGTCTTCAACTCATCCATCTGAATCTAACAATAATTTATCTTTGAATGGTTTTCATTGGGTGTGACAAGGGGGATTGTCTGCACGAGGCCGAGCTAGTTTCCTGGTGCTATCTTATTGAACTCACCTCATTAACTACCCACTCTACCCCATGGTGTCCCTCTCATTCAATTCTAGCCCGATTTCCTCACCCATCATGGCTGGAGGTACCCACCATCACCTGAATGCCCCTGGATATTCCATTATCCCTGCCACCCCCCCCCATATCGCTTGCCTTTGTAATATCCCCCCAGATTGTAGAATGCTCCGGAGAATGCTGATTATGGAATGTTCCAGATAATATTCCAAATAATTCCTAGTTTCAGGAAAATGACAGTGCCCCAGTGTGTAAATCATTAGGTGAAGGAACAGAGTGTGTTCTTTTTTTAAATCACATGCAATTACAATCCATGATGAGTGCATTCAGTCCTTCAAATTTGCTGTACCATTTAATAAGATCGGTGTGATCTGATTGTCTCCTGGGCTTCACGTTGCAGGAACTTTCAATCATTCAGCCCCCAGGTTTCCTGTCACTGACCAGACGACACTCACGCACTTTCTACTCTGGGTTTCTTCAAGCATGTGTTCGGGAGGTATTTCCCATGGGGATCAACCCTCCAAAAATATGTTCCATAAGCTTTTAAATTTCATACGATGGTTAGCCTACTTCACACAGACCAATCAAAAATGTACTCATATTCTATAGTTACCGATATCTCATCACAATTAGTAATTCTGGTTATTTCGCTTGGGTCAACTTATTCAACCTTAAGATAAACCATAATTTGTGGTCTCATTAATGAGCAAGTGGCCCTTTGGGACTCTATTCTATCCATGTTAACATTTTAATTTTTTCAAAAATATTTTTATTCATAGAAAATATTTGTAATGCTTCAATGAACCAATAAGTACCCAACTCAAAAAACAATGCAAATTGAACACAATTACACCCATGTGCATGTACATAAAAAAAGAAAAGTAAATCAATGGACTGAAGAAAAATTTAAAAAAATTTAAAAATGAATAGTAGAGCTCAGTGTAACAAAACAATAGCTCTCAACCTTCAAAAGCATTAACTAATACACGTTCATTTGTTCATAATTCTTCCTCTCTGGATATTAGATTCATTAGTCAAGTTTGTCATAGCTATATAAAAGTTCTTATTAGAGTGGCAGATCAGCCTGTATCTTGGTAATTCAAAAAGGGCTGCCATGTCCTATAAAAGTTCCTTTATTTTCTGGTGCAACATACCTTTAGAAAAGTCCAAAGGGCTATGCTCCATGATGAGGTTACGACAACCCAACAGACTAGGGGGTTTTCAGACACCCAACACAACAGAACATTTTTTTCTGAACACAGAGAGTGAGTGTATTGAAGTAATTTTTCCTATGCACATCTGTGTAAGGTAGACTCTGCAGGTCCAGGAAAAGGGAAAAATTATCCATCTCCAATTCGGTCCCCAAGATCCTCTC
>NW_025164549.1:0-1623 GCF_004010195.1 Chiloscyllium plagiosum
CAGGAACACAGTGCTCATTAATCAGTTCACACCGCCATCACACAGGAACACAGTGCTCAATAATCAGTTCACACCGCCGTCACACAGGAACACAGTGCTCAAGAATCAGTATGTACCGCCATCACACAGGAACACAGTGCTCATTAATCAGTATACACCGCCATCACACAGGAACACAGTGCTCATTAATCAATATACACATCGCCATCACACAGGAACACAGTGCTCATTAATCAATATACACCTCCATCACACAGGAACACAGTGCTCATTAATCAATATACACCGCCATCACACAGGAACACAGTGCTCATTAATCAGTTCACACCACCATCACACAGGAACACAGTGCTCAATAATCAGTTCACACCGCCATCACACAGGAACACAGTGCTCATTAATCAGTATACACAACCATCACACAGGAACACAGTGCTCAAGAATCAGTTCACACCTCCATCACACAGGAACACAGTGCTCATTAATCAGTATACACCGCCATCACACAGGAACACAGTACTCATTAATCAATATACACCTCCATCACACAGGAACACAGTGCTCATTAATCAATATACACCGCCATCACACAGGAACACAGTGCTCATTAATCAATACACACCGCCATTACACAGGAACACAGTGCTCATTAATCAGTATACAACGCCATCACACAGGAACACAGTGCTCAATAATCAGTATACACATCGCCATCAGACAGGAACTCAGTGCTCATTAATCAGTATACACATCGCCATCACACAAGAACACAGTGCTCATTATTCAGTGTACACACCGCCATCACACAGGAACAGAGTGCTCATTAATCAGTATACACCGCCATCACATAGGAACACAGTGCTCATTAATCAATAAACACCACCATCACACAGGAACAGAGTGCTCATTAATCAGTGTACACCGCCATCACACAGGAACACAGTGCTCATTAATCAGTATACACACCGCCATCACACAGGAACACAGTGCTGACTAATCAATATACACCGCCATCACACAGGAACACAGTGCTCATTAATCAGTATACACCGCCGTCACACAGGAACACAGTGCACATTAATCAGTATACACCACCATCACACAGGAACACAGTGCTCATTAATCAGTATGCACCGCCATCACACAGGTACACAGTGCTGATTAATCAATATACACCGCTATCACACGGGAACACAGTGCTCATTAATCAGTATACACCGCCATCACACTGGTACACAGTGCTGATTAATCAATATACACCGCCATCACACGGGAACACAGTGCTCATTAATCAGTATACACATCGCCATCACACAGAAACTCAGTGCTCATTAATCAGTATACACCGCCATTACACAGTAACACAGTGCTCATTAATCAGTATACACACCGCCATCACACAGGTACACAGTGCTCATTAATCAGGATACACCGCCATCACACAGGAACACAGTGCTCATTAATCAGTATACACAACGCCATCACACAGGAACACAGTGCTCATTAATTAGTATACACCGCCATCACACAGGAACACAGTGCTCATTAATCAGTATACACCGCCATTACACAGGCACACAGTGCTCATTCATCAGTGTACACCGCCATCACACCGGAACACAG
>NW_025164550.1:0-1624 GCF_004010195.1 Chiloscyllium plagiosum
TCAAAATCCACATCACCTGACATTGATTCCTCACTCTGCAGGGTAGCAAGTCACAACTGTTTCTTCAGTTATTTCTCTTGCCTATTTCCTTGGAGGGCACCTATACCCTCAAATATAATTCACGAGAAATAACCTTCAAACATGAGCATTAGCAACAAATGTGCCCGTTTTATTGCCGCCGTGTCTTACCAAACACTTGGCATATACACATAGACCAAAGAAAATATGTATTTGTACCTTAGCCTGAAGCTTTTGTGCCTCTTGGAGACCTCCTACATTCATGCCATGTGCTACCTGCAACACCAGAGGATATGTGTGTGTGTGTGTGTGTGTGTGTGTGTGTGTGTGTGTGTGTGTGTGTGTGTGTGTGTGTCATCTGTGACCTTTCTCGATGTTGCAATTCCCTCAGCCTTTCAGGATTAAACACATTGGCTTGCTATCTACCTATTCAAATAACAATGAACAAAGAACATTTACAGCCCAGGGATGGTGCATTCGGCCCTCCAAGCCTGAGCCGATTTTAACATGACTTGCCAGCTCTTATACTCAATACTCCGTCCATTGAAGGCAAGGATACGTTATGCCTTCTTGACCACTCTTCCCACCGGTGCAGCAACCTTCAGGTCACAATGGACCTACACTCCCAGATCTCTCTGCCCATCAACGTTTCCCAAAGCTCTTCCGTTCATTGTATAATTCGTGCTAGAATTAGACGTGCCGAAATGCATCACCTCACATTTGTCTGGATTGAAAGCCCTCTGCCACTTTGCTGCCCAACTCTCCAGTCCATGTATATCCTCCTGTATTATCTTACAGTCCTTTGTGCTTTGTGCTACTCCACCAATCTTTGTGTCATCTGCAAACTTGCTGCTCATACTAACAGAGCCCTCTTCTAGATCATTTATGTATACCACAAATAAAAACAGTGGCTCCAATACTGACTCCTTGGGAAAACCACTGGTCAACTTTCTACCTTTCGAGAACCTCCCTCAGCTATTACTTTCTGTCACCTGTTGCTGAACCAGTTCTTTATCCACCAGTCCAGAACATCCGGCACACCATGTGACTTCATGGATTCATATCAAATGCCTTACTGAAGTCCACGTATATGACATCAACAGCCCTCCGTTCGTCTATCAATCTGGTCACTTCCTCAAAGAACTCTCTTCAGTTGGTAAGGCACGATCTCCACCCACCCCCCACAAAACCATGTTGACTATCACTGATTTGCCCATTATGTTCTAAATATATGTAGGTCCTATCCCTCAGTACATTCTCCAGTAACTTTCCCAGCACTGACGTAAGGCTCACTGGTCTGTAGTTACCAGAATATCCTGACTTGCCTTCTTGTACAGGGGGAAAACATGAGCAGCCTTCCAGTCCTCCGGCACCTCACCTGTATTTAGGGATGCTATAAAGATATCTGTCAGGGCCCCAGCTATTTCCTCTCTCGCCTCCCTCAGCAACCTGGGATAGGTCCCATCCGGTCCTGGGAATTTGTCCACCTTTTTAAAATCTAGCATACCCAACACATCATCCCTACTAATGTCAATGTGTCCTGACTACACAAACTTCAATCTCTCATCTCAATATTCGTCATATTCAGGTTTGAACTGCACCGTTA
>NW_025164551.1:0-1624 GCF_004010195.1 Chiloscyllium plagiosum
AAATGTTCACCAGGGGAGTGTGAGGCATTGAGTCAGATGTGCTGGAATGTAGGAACTAAAGCGAATTGAATTTCATGGCTTAAGGGAGAGGAGTGCTTCGACTGAAAGAAGTTGGATTTTATGCCTTGAAAACCAGCATCCTGTTTCTTTGGATTGTTTCCTTTCATAATTAAGACAGGGAGGAGCTTTCACATTGCCAATCATTCCGTGCTGCAGTGGCTGATTGTTATATTTTATTTCCATCTTCTCTGAGAGCAGTGACTTCCCAACTACATTATGTTCTCTTCCTCTTTTCAATTAACTCGGCTCACTTTTGAATATTGTATTTCAAAAGTTTTCAACCACTCAGTGATTGGAAGTTCAAACTACTTCCAAAGTCATTGGAATGATATTTTCTTGGTGGAGTGAGACACCCCAAAGTTGCCCTTGTGAGTAACGTAAAAAGAGAACTGTACCTGTGCAGTAGGCAGCATAATAATGCAACGGCTTCAATTGATAAACAAAGTAACTGCTGCAGTTTTTGATCTTTATCTCACGGACCCAGTGACATTGATTTCTTTCCCAGTTTATACAAACTCTCCTGGTCACTTCCCCATCGGCCATGGTGGGATGAGAACCTGTAATAAGGTTTATCAGTATTGAAGAACGTAATCACTGTGAACAGTGCTGGACAGTGAACATCTGTCTAATAAATTATGAAATTACCCTGTAACCACGCTGTTCCACGTGTCGAGCAGTGATATGGTTGGACAACCACCTCTGGCATCTTCCATCCACCGGAGCTGAAACAGCAATCACAGAGAAAGCTCATGAATGGCAATCTGCCATAACAGCATACCCAATTAAAGTTCCTTGATGTAACCATACTTCCCATCCCAAAGCCGGTTAACCTTCCTCAGAGTCTCATCATAGTCATGGACCCATAGAGGTTGAGAGCATGTGTAAAAAAAAGTCCTTTATCTCATTGTGTTACACCAGTCAAAAACAGTTTGAAAACCAAATTTTCAACGGCTTTTCCATCAACCTTCTTTGCTTTAGCATCGTAAGTACCCATCTAAGTATCTTTGTAATAACGTGAGAGGTTTTCACTTAGTCATCCTCATGGACAGTAAGCGCCAGATTACCATTACCTCGAGGCAAAATCATTTTTCCTCATATGCTGTCTAAACCCATTACCCTAATTTTATGCCTCCTGGCCATTCATGTCTCCATCAAGGGCGAAGAAGAAAGGATATTCCTTTTGAGCCTATCTCTGAAAATCATAACTTCTTTATGCATTTTAATCATGTTGCCTTTCAATCACCTCTGCTACAAGGAAAACTGAAACGGTTGTTTACATCGGTTTTCGGAAATTAAAATCTATAGCCCTGTCAACGGCATTTTAAATCTTTCCAACTCAAGCTACATTTTCTTGGAAATTTCTTCCAAACCATCTCCTGTACTATCACAATCTTTCGATATTGCATATTCCAGAATTTCCCACAGTACTTGGTGTGAGGCGTGTAAAAAATGTCGCCCAACTATTGCCCCGCCTGTATTAGCCTTTGAAATGTCCGTTCCATGAAGGAGTGGTGAAAAGCATTTTGGATTCATTTGAGTTTGCATTTAATATACTCGTGACTGA
>NW_025164552.1:0-1624 GCF_004010195.1 Chiloscyllium plagiosum
GAGAAAACAAAACACCGCTGCCCGCTACAGGTAAATAATTTTGAAAAAAAACTCTTACCTTAGCTGTAGTCTCCCGGGTTCACCTCAACTCGGCCGCTGCTCCCACTCAAAAAAATCTCCCGTATGGATGAACCTGCCAGGGTCAGAACCACGTGTACCTAAAACTGAAAACAATCCTTAACTAGACCGCACTTGACTGCTTACATTCCAAGCAACAGAACTCAAATCCACTGGAGAGGGTGAAATGATCGCAAGACCAACAGAACAGATCAACGCTCTGCTGTCCTGATTGACCGAGTCCTTCCTCTGCTGCTCCCGCTCTTTCTGTGAAGGAGAGAGAAAACTAAACACCGATGCCCGCTACAGGTAAATAATTTTGAAAAAAACTCTTACCTGAGCTGTAGTCTCCCGGGTTCACCTCAACTCGGCCGCTGCTCCCACTCAAATGACCGTTGGTGGTGAAACAGTGAGTATTTATACTCACAGTTCTCCTTCCCGGCTGCCCCTCTGCTTGCCGTCACTTCCTCTGCTGCTCCCGCTCTTTCTGTGAAGGAGAGAGAAAACAAAACACCGATGCCCGCTAACAGGTAAGTATTTTGAAAAAAAACTCTTACCTTAGCTGTAGTCTCCCGGGTTCACCTCAACTCGGCCGCTGCTCCCACTCAAAATCAATTCGATGTTCACTGAGATACCAGTAAATGAGGGATCTCCTTGACACTGAATAGGTCCGCCTTCACACAGAATGCAAATGTGGTACTACTTTTACAGAAATATTGATGCACGGTAACTGCGCTCTCAAACAGATGGTCATCAGTGCTGTACACATTGGCGGATGTTGAGGACCAGGGAGGAGAGAAACTTCGAGCACTTAATCGAAATTCTATTCCTTTCACCACGACAGCAGATACGGGCGAGCAAGTTCAAATTAGATCATGTTGTCCAGGGTTATTGACATTAATGAAAAACAAAGAAAATCACTTGAAATTGCTGAGGAAATATTTACAAGGATGTTGATATGTTTGCAGGAGTTGGACTGTATGTTGAGGCTGAATACACTGCAACAAGTTTCCCTAGAACGTCGGGGCAGAGGAAAGTTCGTAACTGCATTCTGGAATAGGATGGCCATCGGTGCGGCAGACATCAGCACTTCTTCAGGACCAGATAGGACGGAAATTATATATATATATATATATATATATGTTCACAGAGCAATTAATTGGAACTGTATTCCGTTTCAACACGACAGCAGTTTCGAGGGGCAAAATTCAAAAAAATGTTTGCTGATGGGAACTACAAGAAAGCCCCAAGATCGACAGACATTAAATCTGTCGCAAGTAACAAGGGGACACCAATGTTTCTGCCTGAATCTGACACGGGCCGATTTTGCATAGAAGGCAAACTGATAAATCTCCTCTGCAGAAATAAAGCGGCATTGCCGACTTCACTCTTAAAACTAATGAATTCAGGTTTTGGAAACATGCTTGCATATGTAGGATGAAGAAAATGGGAAATCTGACAAAATCGCTCGCAGCAATTTATTGAATTTGCACTCCCTCTCGCGCCAACAGTCGACATGTTCGGGAACATCGTTAGCAAGGTTTGCTGACAAGAACTGAAAACAATA
>NW_025164553.1:0-1624 GCF_004010195.1 Chiloscyllium plagiosum
ACCATCACTATATTTTTCTCAGTTTTGGTTTGGTACTGTGAGCTGAAGTTAAGAATTGAACTTTGAAAAGCAACTTATTTTAAAACAACTGAAAAAGGCTCAGTCATTTATAATACCAGAGTTGATTTTACTCCTTCTTGAACAAGGGGACAACATTTTTATCCTCCAGTCTTCTGGCATTATTCCTGTAGACAATGACAACATAAAGATCAAATCTCAAGGTTCTGCAATCTCCTCCCTGGCTTCCCAAAGAATCCTCAGATTAATCCCATCCAGCCTAGAGTCCTTATCCATTTCCACACTTTTCCGAATTGCTAACACCTCCTTATGAACCTCAATCCCGTCTAGTCGAATAGCCTGCATCGCAGTATTCTCCTCGACAACACTATCTTTTTCCGGTGTGAATACTAACAATATTCATTTAGTGCTTCCCCATCTCCTCGGACTCCATGCACAACATCCCACAACTTCCCTTCAGTGGCCCTGATCTTTCTTGTCATTCTTTTCTTCCTGATATCCTTATAGAAAGCTTTGTGGTTTTCCTTGATCCTATCTGCCAATGATTTTTCATGTTTCCTCCTGGCTCTTGGTAGCTCTCTCTTTCGGTCTTTCCTCACTAACTTGTAACTCTCAAGCTCCCTAACCGAGCTTCACGTCTCAACATAAGCCTTTTCTTCCTCTTGACAAGAGATTCAACTTCTTTAGTAAACCACAGCTCCCAACACATGTTGTAATGATGCTGGAATTTACAGACAAACTTGGATAAATCTGCCCAAGTAGATCACAGTTTCACCACTGCTGAATTAGCAACTAAACCAGAAAGAGAATGATCAGGGTTTAAGATTTTTGTTAAACAGCCAAATTCTTCTTAATATTTTATAACTTTAATGCACCTCCATGCTTGTCATACTCAATCTGGAGAAAATTTATATCAACAAGATATTGCTTCTGCTCACAAAATTAAAAAGAAAATCTGGAAATAAAAGGTTGGTGTCAGTAGAAGTGTCCACAAAGATGTTGAGCAGCCATAAAAACTCAACTAATTCATGGAGGGACTTTGAAGAAGGAAATCTTCTGCCCACAGCTAGTATGACATATGTGACTACAGTGTTACGGCAGCAGGAATGGCATGCACACCATACCTACCAAGCATTGACCATCTCTTGCAATCATTTTGATATGAAGTGGTATTATCATCACTGCTTCCCTCACAATTAACACATTAGAGTTACCCTTGACCTGAAACTGAACCGGATCAGCTAAACAATACTATGTGCACTATATGATGCACTGCAGGAACTCACTTAATTCCTTCAACAGCATCTTCAAAGCCTCTGACCTCTACCACCTAAAAGGACACAGACAGTAGATAACATGGTAACATCATTACTTGTAAGTTCCTCTCCATGCCACACAACATCCTGACTTAGCAATATACCATTCCTTCACAGCTGTCGGATCAAAATCCCAGGTTTTCCTTTCCTGTCAGCATTGTGGTTGTACCTGTAGCAGGTGAACTGCAGATGTTTGAGGAAATGGCTCACTATCACCTTCCCAAGTGAAATGAAGGATGGACAACAATACTGGCCTTAGCGGCAAAGAAATCCATTGAAATAATTTGTTT
>NW_025164554.1:0-1624 GCF_004010195.1 Chiloscyllium plagiosum
GATCTAACCTTGCTAATCATTCTCCCATGGGGATCCTTATTGAAAGCCTCAGTGAAGTCCATATAGATCACATCTACTGCTCTGCCCTCATCAATCTTCTTTGTTACTTCTTCGAAAAACGGAATCAAGTTTGTGAGACATGATTTTCCATGCACAAAGTCATGTTGACGATCCCGAATCAGTCCTTGCTTTTCCAAGCACATGTACATCCTGTCCCTCTGGATTCCCTCCAACAACTTGCCCATCACCGACGTCAGGCTCACCAGTCTATAGTTCCCTGGCTTGTCTTTACCGCCCTTCTTATGCAGTGGCACCACGTTTGCCAACCTCCAGTCTTCCGGCACCTCACCTGTGACTATCGATGATATAAATATCTCAGCAATGTCCCCGCAAACACTTCTCCAGCTTGCCACAGAGTTCTCGGGTACACCTGATCAGTTCCTGGGCATTCATTCACTTTAAAGCTTTCAACACGTCCAGCACTTCCTCCTCTGTAATCTGGACATTTTGCAAGATGTCACCATCTATTCCCCTACAATCTATATCTTCCATCTCCTTTCCCACAGTAAATACTGATGCAAAATATTCATTTCGTATCTCCCCCATTTTCTGTGGCTTCAAACAAAGGCCGCCTTGCTGATCTTTGAGGGGCCGTATTTTCTCCCGAGTTATCCTTTTGTCTTTAATATATTTGTAAAAGCACTTTGGATTCTCCTTAATTCTATTTGCCAAAGCTATCTCATATCCCCGTTTTGACCTCCTAATTTCCATCTTAAGTATACTCCTACTTTCTTTATACTCTTTTAAGGATCCATTGAACTATCCTGTCTATTCCTGGCATATGCTTCCTTCTTTTTCTTAACCAAACCCTCAATTTCTTTAGTCATCCAGCATTTCGTTTACCTACCAGCCTTACCTTTCACCCTGACAGGAATATACTTTCTCTGGATTCTTGTTATCTCATTTCTGAAGGCTCCCATTTTCCAGCCGTCCCTTTACCTGTGAACATCTGGCTCTAATCACCTTTCGAAGGTTCTTGTCTCATACCATCAAAATTGGCCTGTTTCCAATTTTGAACTTCAACTTTTAGATCTGGTCTATCCTTTTCCATCAGTATTTTAAAACGAATAGAATTATGGTCGCTGGCTCCAACGAGCTTCCCCACTGACACATCAGTCATCTGCCCTGCCTTATTTCCAAAGAATAGGTCAAGTTTTGCACCTTCTCTAGTAGGTACATCCACACACTAAATCCATAAAATTGTCTTGTACACACTTAAGAAATTCCTCTCCATCTAAACCTTTAACACGATGGCAGTCCCAGTCGATGTTTGGCAAGTTAAAATCCCCTACCATAACTGGCTTATTATTCTTACAGATAGCTGAGATCTCGTCACAAGTTTGTTTCTCAAATTCCCTCTGACTACTGGGGGGTTTATAATACAACCCCAATAAGGTGATCATCCCTTTCTTATTTCTCAGTTCCACCCAAATAACTTCTCTGGATGTATTTCCGGGAATACCCTCCCTCAGCACAATGCTATCCCTTATCAAAAATGCCACTCCCCCTCCTCTCTTGCCTCCCTTTCTAACTTTCCTGTCGCATTTGTATCCTGGAACATTAA
>NW_025164555.1:0-1624 GCF_004010195.1 Chiloscyllium plagiosum
CTCTTCTACAGAGAATGGTGGGATTCTCTTCCACTAGGAGTGGTGGGTTTCTCATCTACAGGGAGTGATTGGATTCTCTTCTACAGAGATTTTGTGGGATTCTCTTCCCAGCTGGAGTGGTGGGATTCTCTTCCACAGGGAGTGGTGGGATACTCTTCTACAGAGAGTGGTGGGATTCTCTTCCAGTGAGAGTGGTGGGATTCTCTTCTACAGAGAGTGGTGGGATTGTGGGAGTGGTGGGATTCTCTTCTACAGAGAGTTTGTGGGATTCTCTTCCCAGCTGGAGTGGTGGAATTCCCTTCCACTGGGTGTGTTGGTATTCTCTTCCACACGGAGTGTATGGAATTCTCTTCCACTGGCTGTAGTGTAATTCTCTTCCACAGAGAGTGGAGGGATTCTCTTCCACTGGGAGTGGTGGGATTCTCTTCGACACGGAGTGTATGGAATTCTCTTCCACATGGAGTGTGTAGGATTCTCTTCCAGTATGAGTGTATGGAATTCTCTTCCACAGGGAATGTATGGGATTCTCTTCCACTGTGAGTGTGTGGGATGCTCTTCTACTGTCAGTGTATGGAATTCTCTTCCACAGGGAGTTTGTAGGATTCTCTTCCACTCGGAGTGGTGGGTTTCTCTTCTACAGGGAGTGGTGGGATTCTCTTCCACAGGGAATGTATGGAATTCTCTTCCACTGTGAGTGCGTGGGATGCTCTTCCACTGTCAGTGTATGGAATTCTCTTCCACAGGGAGTTTGTAGGATTCTCTTCCACTCGGAGTGGTGGGTTTCGCTTCTACAGGGAGTGGTGGGATTCTCATCCACAGGGAATGTATGGAATTCTCTTCCACTGTGAGTGGTGGGATTCTCTTCCAGTGGGAGTGGTAGGATTCTCTTCCACTGGGAGTGGTGGGATTCTCTTCGACACTGAGTGTATGGAATTCTCTTCCACATGGAGTGTGTAGGATTCTCTTCCGGTATGCGTGTATGGAATTCTCTTCCACAGGGAATGTATGGGATTCTCTTCCACTGGGAGTGTGTTGGATGCTCTTCCACTGTGAGTGTATGGGCATTCTCTTCCACAGGGAGTTTGTAGGATTCTCTTCCATTAGGAGTGGTGGGTTTCTCTTCTACAGGGAGTGGTGGGATTCTCTTCCACAGGGAATGTATGGAACTCTCTTCCACTGTGAGTGGTGGGATTCTCTTCCACAGGGAGTGGTGGGATTCTCTTCCACATGGAATGTATGGAACTCTCTTCCACTGTGAGTGGTGGGATTCTCTTCCACTGGGAGTGGTGGGATTCTCTTCGACACTGAGTGTATGGAATTCTCTTCCACATGGAGTGTGTAGGATTCTCTTCCGGTATGCGTGTATGGAATTCTCTTCCACAGGGAATGTATGGGAGTCTCTTCCACTGGGAGTGTGTTGGATGCTCTTCCACTGTGAGTGTATGGAACTCTCTTCCACTGTGAGTGGTGGGATTCTCTTCGACACTGAGTGTATGGAATTCTCTTCCACATGGAGTGTGTAGGATTCTCTTCCGGTATGCGTGTATGGAATTCTCTTCCACAGGGAATGTATGGAATTCTCTTCCACTGTGAGTGGTGGGATTCTCTCCCACTGGGAGTGGTG
>NW_025164556.1:0-1624 GCF_004010195.1 Chiloscyllium plagiosum
CCCTCAATCCCTCAGAAAGTGCTCCCTTAGGACATCAGTTAGTACTCCCTCAATACCTCAGATAGTACTCCCTCGGTACCTCAGATAGTGCTTCCTCAAAACCCAGATAGTGCTCCTCAATACCTCAGTTAGTACTCCCCCAATACCTCAGATAGTGCTCCCTCAGTAACTCAGAAAGTGCTCCCTCAGTACCGCAGAAAGTGCTCCCACAATACTTCAGATAGTGCTTCCTCATTACATCAGATAGTACTCCCTCAATACCTCAGATAGTGCTCCCTCAGTAACTCAGAAAGTGCTCCCACAGTACTTCAGAAAGTGCTCCCTCAATGCCTCTAAAAGTGCTCCCTCAATACCTCAGATATTTCTCCCTCAATGCCTCATAAATTGCTCCCTCAATATGTCAGATCGTTCTCCCTCAATATGTCAGATAGTTCTCCCTCAATACCTCAGAAAGTGCTCCCTCAATACCTCAGAATGTGCTTCCACAATACCTTAGAATATGCTCCCTCAATAGTGCAGATATTTCTCCCTCAGTACATCAGACAATGTGCTCTCAATTCCTCAGATAGCTCTCCCTCAATACCTCAGATAGTGCTCCCTCAGTACCTCAGACAGTGCTCCCTCAATAGCTCGGAAAGTGCTCTCTCATGTACCTCAGAAAGTACTCCCTCAGTACCATCGAAAGTGTTCCCTGAGTACATCAGAAAGTGCTTTCTCAGTACCTCAGAGAGTGCTCCCTCAATACCTTAGATTGTGCACCCTTAATATTCAGGTACTGCTCCCTCAGTACCTCAGAAAGTGCTCCCTCAATACCTCAGATAGTGCTTCCTCAAAACACAGAAAGTGCTCCCTCAAGACCTCAATTAGTACTCCCTCAATACCTCAGATAGTGCTTCCACATTACATCAGATAGTATTCACTCAATACCTCAGATAGTGCTTCCTCAGTACCTAAGAAAGTGCTCCCTCAATACCTCAGATGTTCCTCCCTCAATACGTCAGAAAGTGCTCCCTCAATACCTCAGAATGTGCTCCCTCAATAGCTCAGATATTTCCGCCTCAGTACATCAGATAATGCTCTCTCAATTCCTCAGATAGTTCTCCCTCAATACCTCAGATAGTGCTCCCTCAGTACCTCAGACAGTGCTCTCTCAGTACCTCAGTTAGAGCTCCCACAGTACCTCAGACAGTGCTCCCTCAGTACTTCAGACAGTGCTCACTCAATACCTCAGATAGTGCTTCCTCAGTACCTCAGATAGTGCTTCCTCAGTACATCAGATAGTGCTCCCTCAATAACTCAGACAGTGTTTCCTCAGTACCTCAGATAGTGATTCCGCAGTACCTCAGATAGTGCTCCCTCAGTAACTCAGAAAGTGCTTCCTCAGTCCCTCAGACAGTGCTCCCTCAATACCTCAGATAGTGCTTCCTCAGTACCTCAGATAGTGCTTCCTCAGTACCTCACATAGTTCTCCCTCAGTTCCTCAGATAGTACTCCCTTAATACCTCAGAAAGTGCTCCCTCAATACTTCAGATAGTGCTTCCTCAGTACCGCAGACAGTGCTCCCTCAGTACCTCAGAAAGTGCTCCCTCAATACCTCAGAAAGCGCTCCCTCAGTACCTCAGAA
>NW_025164557.1:0-1624 GCF_004010195.1 Chiloscyllium plagiosum
GCCGTGATGGTTACAGTACAGTAGGAGGTATGTCGGGCTGTGATTGTTAATGTACAGTGGGGCGTATGTCGGGCCGTGATGGTTACTGTACAGTGGGTAGAATGTCGAACCATGATGGTTACTGTACAGTGGGAGGTATGTTGGGTCGTGAGGGTTACAATACAGTGGGAGGATAGTCGGGACGGTTTGGTTACTGTACAGTGGAGGGTATGTCAGTCCATAACGGTTACTGTATAGTGGGAGGTATGTCAGGCCGTGATGGTTACTGTACAGTGGGTGGTATGTCGAGCCATGACAGTGACTGTACAGTGGGAGGTATGTCGAGCTGTGACAGTTACTGTACGGTGGGAGGTATGTCGGGCCGTGATGGTTACTGTACAGTGGGGGATCTGTCGCCGTGATGGTTACTGTACAGTGGGGGGTCATGTCAGGCCATTATGTTTACTGTACAGTGGGAGGTATGTCGAGCCATGACAGTGACTGTACAGTGGGAGGTATGTTGGGCCGTGATGGTTACTGTACAGTGGGAGGTTTGTCGAGCTGTGACAGTTACTGTACAGTGGGAGGTATGCTGGGCCGTGTGACAGTGATTGTACAGTGGGAGGTATGACGGGCCGTGATGGTTACTGTACAGTGGGGGGTATGTCGGGCCATGATGGCTACTGTACAGTGGGCGGTATGTCGGGTCATGACTATGACTGTATAGTGTGAGGTATGTTGGCCCGTGTGACAGTGACTGTACAATAGGAGATACGTCGAGCTGTGATGGTTACTCTACAGGGGGAGGTATGTCAGGCCATAAAGGTTAATGTACAGTGAGAGGTATGTCGAGCCATGACAGTGACTGTACAGTGGGAGGTATGTTGGGCGGTGATGGTTACTGAACAGTGGGAGGTATGTCGAGCTGTGACAGTTACTGTACAGTGGGAGGTATGATGGGCCGTGATGGTTACTGTACAGTGGGAGGTATGTCGGGCCATGACTGTGACTGTACAGTGTGAGCTATGTTGGGCCATGTGACAGTGACTGTACAATAGGAGATATGTCGAGCTGTGATGGTTACACAACAGTGGGAGGTATGTCTGGCCGTGATGGTTACTGTACAATAAGATGTATGTTGGGCCATGATGGTTACTGTACAGTGGGAGGTATGTCGAGCTGTGACTGTTACTTTACAGTGGGAGGTATGTCGGGCCATGATGGTTACTGTACAATGGGAGGTATGTTGGGCCGTGATGGTTAAAATACAGTGGGAGGTATGTCAGGCCAGGATGGTTACTGTACAGTGGGAGGTATGTCAGGCCTTAATAGTTACTGTACAGTGGATGGTATGAAAGACCATGATGGTTAATGTAAAGTGGGAGGTATGTCGAGCTGTGACTGTTACTGTACAGTGGGAGGTGTGTCGGGCCGTGATGGTTACTCTACAGTGGGAGGTATGTCGGGCCATGATGGTTACTGTACAGTGGAAGGTATGTCAGGCTATGATGTTTACTGTACAGTGGGAGGTATGTTGGGTCGTGATGGTTACTGTACAGTGGGAGGTATGTCAGGCCGTGATGGTTACTGTACAGTGGAAGGTATGTCGGAGTATGATGTTTACTGTACAGTGGGAGGTATGTTG
>NW_025164558.1:0-1624 GCF_004010195.1 Chiloscyllium plagiosum
TGAATAACCATTCAATTTTCTTCCAAATGTACATACATCTTATTCCTCTGTATTTTCTCCAGACGCTTCCACAACACTTACCTCAGGCTCATGGCCCGAGAATTTCATCAATTATTAATAATTCCTTTCTTAAGCAAACAACACGAGCTAATCGCCAGTTCTCTGCAAACTCACCTGTTGCCAAAGAGGCTATAAAGTTATCAGCTAATGCTCCAGTTATTTCTTTCCTTGCCTATCGTAGTAATCTGGGATAACCCCCATCCAGACTTGGGCAGTTGTCTCTATTGATTGAATTTCGGACAGTCATCACTTACTTCTTGAAAATATTCCCGATTTGTGAGATTTCCCACACTCTTCACTGATGTCAACATGAGTCATATCCTTCTCGTTGGTGAACACTGGTATAAAGATTATTAAATATTTATCCCTCAATCCTTGGCTCTGCACATATCTTCCCTCCGTTGCTCTTGTATGGGCCTCCTCTTTTATGTTTACCTTCTAACTTTTATCGTAGGCCTAAGAATTCTCGGGATTCTCCTTAACTCTGTTTGATAAAGACATTTCATGGCCCATTTTATCATTTGTATATCCGAATATGAGTTCCTTTCTCATTTTTCGATACTCTTCGAGGGCTCCGTCAGTATGTCACTGCCTTGACCTATATTTCGTTATTTTTCCAACTTTTGACTAAACGTACAATTTCACTTGTCATCAAAGGTATACGAAACCTGCTTTTTCTATCCTTCTGTTTTGCAGGGACATGCACGTCTTGCACTTTTATGAACTGGTCCTTAAAGGCCTCCCCGTCGCAGCCGTAGATGTGCTCTCACTTAATTGCTCCCAATCCACATTGTACAGTTGTTTCATGAAGGACTCGTGCCCGAAACGTCGATTTTTCTGCTCCTCAGATACTGCCTGGCCTGCTGTGTTTTCCCAACACCACTCTAATCTTGACTGTAATCTCGCGCATCTGCAGTCCTCACTTTCGCCCTTTCTCCAGTTCCTGTCTAATTTCGATAAATTGGCCCTTTCCCAAATAAGCACCCCTTTGTCACTCTTGATCTTGCCCAAGACGAGGCAAAGTCTTATGGAGCTATGTTCACTAAGTATATGCTGAGAGTTTTCCTCACTGTGGGATAACAAGGTCTAAAAGCAAAATGAAGAAACAGGAGGAGAAATCAGACAGGTAATGGAAAGAATTTCATGTTCAGATATTAGAGACTAAAACTGATCAAATGCTTAAGGCAAAAGAAAAAAACATTTGGCGAACAAAGTTGATATTTTTGTTCAGAATCATCAGATTTTTAATGGAAAGTGGAAAATCTAAAGCAGTTCGATGAAAACGCAGAAACATAATAAGACTGCGCACGGATACTAAAATTCCACTACCATGGTGAGAAAGTGGAGATCATACACTGAGACCACCAAGAGGATTAGAAATAGGTAGAAGTCCATCGAGGAGCATTAAGCGGCAGAAAGAAGGTTGTGCGAGTAATATATGATTCACAAGAAGCAGATCATTTGGGAGTAAGGAAAATACAAGTTCAAAAACAAATGCATTTTTATTGTCTTGTTCTGTGTAAGGATGTATGTGATTATTGCCAGGCACGTCATATGTATACGA
>NW_025164559.1:0-1624 GCF_004010195.1 Chiloscyllium plagiosum
AAAAAAATGAACAAACACAAATTGCAGTCCCTGGCACACCAGTCTGTGCCAGCAAAGAGTCTCCAGACCGCACCGGGCCCATTCTCCACACTGGGTCGGGCCCCGTTTCCAGACTGCACGGGGGCCAGTATCCGGAATGCATCGAGCCCAGTCTCCAGACTGTTCCAGACCTAGTCTTTTGTAAAATGGGACCAGTCTCCAGAATTCCACAGGCGTAGTCGCTGGACAGCAATGAGACCAGTCTCCCGGCGGCACCACTCCAGTCTCCACACCATACCAGGCCCAGGTTCCAGAACGAACCTGTCCCAGTATCCAGTCCTCACTGGGCTCAGTATCCAGACACTACCGAGTCCTGTCTCCAGGTTTCACCGGGCTCAGTAGCCAGACAGTGCCGGGCCCAGTCTCCAGACTGCACCGGGGCAAGTCGCCAGACTGCACTGACCACAGTCACCTGGCCAAACCGTGCTCAGTCTCCAGGCCGCAATGGGACCAGTTCCCAGGCTGCACCGGTCCGAGTCTCCAGACTGTACCAGACCTAGTGAATAGACTACACCGTCCTCGTCTCCATAGTTCCCCAGGCCCAGCAGACACACAGCACCAGGCCCAGTCTCCAGGCGGCCCCTTGCACAGTCTCCACACTATACCAGGCCCGGTCTCCAGACCATACAAGGCCCAGTTTCCACACCATACCAGGCTCAGTCTCCAGACCACATCGGGCCCATTCTCCAGGCCGCACCAAGATCACGATCCAGATTGTAGTCGGTCCAGTCTCAAGAGCACACTGTGCTTTCTCGAGGCCTCCCATCCCTGTGACAGCCCCCTGTCTGCGACTCACCTCCTCCATTCCCATCGGAGGAATTTTAAAATTTTAAAAGTTTGTGAAGAAGAAGTCTCTCCAGAAAATAGAATAAATAAAGGTTGGTATAAAGAGCGGGCAGAGCAGAGAAGCTCCGGATGGTACATTCTGACTCTACCGCTATCTTTAGGATGTTTGTTTCCTTCTTCGAAGAAAGAGTTTGGAGACTCAAAGCAGTTTTTTTTTTTTTCCCAATTCCTTGCAATGCTGTCTCTTAATAAAAGATTATGGGCATGTCTATTGCTGGCCCACATGCTGACAGTGGGTTTGTTTTAGGACTTTACAATACATTCTCACTAAAAATTGGAAAAGTATATCAAAAAATATTGAAAGTTAGAGAATGTGGTTGAAAATCCATCTCAACCTTTTCCACTGTGCTTCACTGAGAGTAGCCTGAATACAATTGTACAGCTTTGATCTGCATAGCTTGTGACGCACGACAGGGTTTATAGAGCAATGCACTGCTGTGATCTGTATAGCTGCCAGTGCTGGATAGATATCTGGTGTGTCTGGATGAATGCACTGCTGTGGTGGGGATAGCTCCCAGCGTTAGACTCATATCTACTCCGAGTATATAGATTAATGCACTGGCGTGGTCTGCACATTTTTCCGCACTCGGCAGACTGCTGGGTTAGACTGAACAGAGCTCGAACTTCACACTGTGCTGAACAGGTATCTCCTCTGAATTAATGGTTCTCTGTTTTTCGGATTGAGAATAAGTCAATCAGCTGACTTATTTCAGCTGATCTGGCAATGCATTTAGTTTTC
>NW_025164560.1:0-1624 GCF_004010195.1 Chiloscyllium plagiosum
GAAAGGAGAAGGAGGAGCAGCAACATGATGACACTCCTTTTCAAATGGGCAAGGACTGACTCCATCTGAGGAACAACATGAAAGAGACTCCAGGAGGAAAGCCAGAGTAAAGGTACAACCGTTACCAAGAAGCAACAGTCAGTAGAAAGCTGAACAACAAAAGCATAACCAAAAGAGGAATTATGTGTGGCCCCAAAAAAGTTATCCCTTGCAATCAGTTCATAGCAAGTGACCCCGACAGAATAAAAAGACCTCGAGGAAAGTTTCAGCATACACTGCAGGGTGAAAAGCAATGACAGGCTCCTTTCCACTCTTCCTCATGGAAATCTGTGGTCCACAGGTCTGGATAAAAGTTAAAAAAAGAGAGAAGTTTGAACTCCATCTGGAGTTCCATTCAGTTTTCCCCGGCTTGATGCTGATATCACTCCCTTTCTTTATTTTTTTTTTCCACTGATCAGCTGCTGTGTTGATGTGAAATCCAAGGCCCAATCAGAGGGCTCGGGGTAGTTGGGATCTGAAGCTCGGGAATGGAATGTGGGAGATGAGCCACTCCGTGCTTCTCTGGAAAGGTTGTGTGGCTCTCACTGACTGCACCGAGTTCAGTGGGACCTGACTCTGGATGAAGCCTGTTTGCTTGTGGCTTCATAAGGAAGCTTGAGATCAGTTCAATCCACATCACTACCAAGATGTCTGTTTCCATCGGTAAACCAGCTCCTAAACACTTGGCTTGCCTCACAGCTCATCATCGATGAAACAGCCATTCATTCCATTGTTTCCATCTGTAACACAGCTCCTAAACCCATCCCCCTGTCTCACAGTTCATCATCGGGGAAACCGTCATTCATTCCAATGTTTCCATCTGTAAACCAGCTCCGAAACCCATTCCCCTGCCTCACAGCTCATCATCGGGGAAACAGTCATTCAGTCCATTGTTTCCATCTGCATACCAGCTCCTAAACCCACCCCTCTGCCTCACAGCTCATCATCGGGAAAAATGTCATTCATTTCATTGTTTCTATCTGTCAAACAGATCCTAAACCAATTCCTCTGCCAATTCAGGTCTCCTTCCTATCGGAAAGATGTTGCGAAACTTGAAAGGGTTCAGAAAAGATTTACAACGATGTTGCCTGGGTTAGAGGATTTGAGTTATAGGGAGTGGCTGAACAGGCTGGGGCTGTAATCCCTGAAGCGCCGAAGGCTGAGGGGTGACCTTACAGAGGTTTACAAAACCATGAGGGGCATGGATAGGAGAAATAGACGGAGTCTTTCCCTTGGTGTGGAGTAGTCCAGAACTAGAGGGCATAGGTTTAAGGTGAGAGGGGAAAGATATAAAAGAGACCAAGGGGCAACATTTTCACACAGAGGTTAGTATGTGTACGGAATGAGTTGCCAGAGGAAGTGGTGGAGTCTCATACAATTACAATATTTAAGAGGCATTTGGATGCGTATATGAATGGGAAGGGTTTGAAGGGATTAGGGACAGGTGCTGGCAGTTGGGACTAGATTGGTTTGGGATATCTGGTCAGCATGGACGGGTTGGACCGAACAGTCTGTTGCCATGCTGTACATCTCTATGACTCTATGATCATACACTGACTACAGTGATCTATACAGGAATGTTGTC
>NW_025164561.1:0-435 GCF_004010195.1 Chiloscyllium plagiosum
TCCTGATGCTGCCTGGCTTGATGTGTCCCCCCACCCTCCTGATGCTGCCTGGCTTGCTGTGTTCCACCAGCCTTCTGATGCTGCCTGGCTTGTTATCTTCCCCAGCGTCCTGATGCTGCCTGGCTTGTTGTGTGTTCCCAGCCTCCTGATGCTGCCTGGCTTGTTATCTTCACCAGCGTCCTGATGCTGCCTGGCTTGTTGTGTGTTCCCAGCCTCCTGATGCTGCCTGGCTTGCTGTGTTCCCCCAGACCCCTGAAGCTGCCTGGCTTGCTGTGTTCCCCCTGACCCCTGAAGCTGCCTGGCTTGCTGTGTCCCCCCGGACTCCTGATGCTGCCTGGCTTGTTATGTTCCCCCAGACTCTTGATGCTGCCTGGCTTGTTGCCTTCCCCAGCCTCCTGATGCTGCCTGGCTTGCTGTGTCCCTCCACCCTCCTGA
>NW_025164561.1:467-1624 GCF_004010195.1 Chiloscyllium plagiosum
GATGTTGCCTGGCTTGCTGTGTTCCCCTACCCTCCTGATGCTGCCTGGCTTGCTGTGCACTCCCAGACTCCTGATGCTGCCTAACTTGCTGTGTTGCCCCAGCCTCCTGATGCTGCCTGGCTTGCTGTGTTCCCCCAGCGTCCTAATGCTGCCTGGCTTGCAGTGCTTCTACAGCCTCCTGATGCTGCCTGGCTTCCTGTGTTCCCCCAGCCTCATGATGCTGTCTGGCTTGCTGTGTCCCCCCAGACTCCTGATGCTGCCTGGCCTGTTGCCTTCCCCAGCCTCCTGATGCTGCCTGGATTGCTGTGTCCCTCCACCCTCCTGATGCTGCCTGGCCTGATGTGTCCCCCCAGCCTCCTGATGCTGCCTGGCTTGCTGTGTTCCTCCAGCCTCCTGATGCTGCCTGGCTTGCTGTGTTCTCCCAGCTTCATGATGTTGCCTGGCTTGCTGTGTTCCTCCAGCCTCCTGATGCTGCCTGGCTTGCTGTGTTCCCCCAACCTCCTGATGCTGCCTGACTTGTTATCTTCCCCAGCGTCCTGATGCTGCCTGGCTTGCTGTGTTCCCCCAACCTCCTGATGCTGCCTGGCTTGTTGTGTTCTCCCAGCGTCCTGATGCTGCCTGGCATGCTGTGTTCTCCCAGCCTCCTGATGCTGCCTGGCTTGCTGTGTTCCCCCTGACCCCTGAAGCTGCCTGGCTTGCTGTGTCCCCCCGGACTCGTGAAGCTGCCTGGCTTGCTGTGTTCCCCCAGACGCCTGAAGCTGCCTGGCTTGTTGTGTTCCCCTAGACCTCTGAAGCTGCCTGGCTTGCTGTGTCCCCCCGGACTCGTGATGCTGCCTGGCTTGTTATCTTCCACAGCGTCCTGTTGTTCCCTGCTTGTTGTGTTCTCACAGCCACTTGATTCTGCCTGGCTTGTTATCTTTCCCAGCCTCCTGATGCTGTCTGGCTTGCTGTGTTCTCCCAGTTTCCTGATGCTGCCTGGCTTGCTGTGTCCTCTCAGGCTCCTGATGCCTCCTGGCTTGCCGTGTCGCCCCATCCTCCTGATGCAGCCTGGCTTGCTGTGTTCCCCCAGCCTCCTGATGCTGCCTGGTTTGTTATCTCCCCCAGCCTCCTGATGCTGCCTGACTTGCTGTGTTCCCCCAGCCTCCTGATGCTGCCTG
>NW_025164562.1:0-1624 GCF_004010195.1 Chiloscyllium plagiosum
TTGTTAAGTGTGTTCCAAAAACTCCCAGTCATTTTGTAAGTGGCCCAACTGGAGAATGGGGCTAAACCTGACTTCCCCTTGGGAAACAAGGTCGGGAACGGGAATGAGATGTTAGTGGGGGAGCCCTTGGGAAAGTTACCACAATTGTTTTAGTTTGAAAATGGCGATGGAAAAGGACGGCCTGGTCCACAGGTTAACGTTATTCAATGGAGCAAGATAGTATTCGACATGAATTTTAAAGTAGATCTGGGGAGGCAATTTGCAGATAAAGGGAAGTCTGGAAAGTAGGAATATTTTAAAACTGAGATAAAAGGAGTGTTTAGCGGCAGCGTGTTGCTGTTAGTGTGCAGCTCAATGCTGACTGAATTAGGAAACACTGGCTGAGTTTCGAGGCTGTGGTCAAGAAAAAAGGGGTCACATGTCGGATATAACTGGCTGACTCAAGGGAATCCCTTCAGGAGCATCAGGACTGTAGAAATACACTTAGGATGGAAATCAGGAATGTAAAAAGACGACATGAGATAGCTTTGGAAGAGAAAGTTAAGGAGAATCCAAAGAGACTCGACAAATGTATTAAGAGCAAAAGAAGAGCTAGGGACAAAACCAGTATCCTTAATGATCAATGAAGCCAACTACAAGATCCAAAACAAATATTTCACTTTGGAACTTACTGAGGATAAAGACTGGGACACTCAGGGAACCAAACAGTGTTTGGCCTGACCACTATTGGAATACTGTGTGCAACTCTGGTCTCAATGCCATAGGAAGGAAGTTGTGGAACCTGAAAGGGTTCAGAAGAAATGACCAAAGATGTTGCCAGGGTTGGAGGGTTTGCGCTTCAGGGAAATGCCTGAATAGGCTGGGGCTGTTTTCAGTTGAACATGGGAGGCTGAGGAGTTAACCGATAAAAGGTGTTTAAAATCATGATGGTCATCGACAGGATCAATAGACAAGGTCATTTCCCCAGGCGAGGGAAACTTTTCAAAGGGATCTAAAGGACAACTGGCTCCCGCAGAGTGGATGGTATACGCTGCCAGAGCAAATAGTGGAGGCTGATAGAAATACATTTCAAAGGCATGTGGATGGGTGTATGATAGAGGGATATTGGCAAAATTGTGGCAAATGCGACTAGAAACGTCATGCAGGAGTTGGTCCGAAGAGCCTGTTTCTGTGCTGTACATCTCTATGACTCAATGTCTTGAAATGAGTCCACATTATAGAAAAGGAGGTGCTGGAGGGTTTAAAACACAAAGGTAGATAAATCCCCAGGACCTGATCAAATGTATCTCAAGACATTGTGGGAAGCTGGTGAAGAAAGTGTCGGGCCCCTAGCATAGATATTTGTACCATAGAGAGCTATGTGTGATAGGCTGTTAGACTGGAGGGTGGCATTGTGGACAGTGAAGAAGGTTTTCTGAGATTACAAAGGGACCCTGATGAAATGTGTGAATGGCTGAGAAACTGTAGATGGAGTTCAATCTGAATAAATGCGAGGTTATGCATTTGGTACAACAAACACGTGTCGGGCTTATACAATTAATGGCAAGACCTTCGGTAGTGTTGTAGAACAGAGGGATCTCAGGGTTCAGCGACATAATTCTTTGAAGTTTGCAACATGGAGAGA